>NC_091084.1:13626346-13927500 GCF_032405125.1 Capricornis sumatraensis
GGAAAGAGCCGACTCACTGGAAAAGACGCTGATTGTGGGAAGGATTGAGGACAGGCAGAGAAGGGGGTGGCAGAGAATGAGATGTTTGGATGGCATCACTAAATCAGTGGACATGAGTTTGAGCAAACTCGAGAAGTTAGTGAAGGACAGGGAAGCCTGGCATGTGGTAGTCCATGGGGTCACGAAGAGTTAGACATGACTTAGCAACTCAACAACAACAGTGATAGTAAGCTTACAGTTTTTACATTATATTTTTCTTTTAATGCAAGTACCAAATACAAAAAACTTATATGCAATTTGTTCAAATTGTATAACGGGTACTATGTAGTCTTCTGACATTTGATAAATTATAGCATGACTTTTCTAATGCTATAAGTAAAACAGTCTGATTAAATGTTTCATATTTAACCATCCTGTGTCTTATTTTATAAATATCAAATGATAGCATGTTTATTTTGGGAATGTTACTGCCGAAGTCCAACTAGTTGTTTAACTTCTAAATTGTTAAATATCTAGTTTGCCATTTGATATCTTGACCATACCTACAGTTTGGGGCGTTTCTTGTTTTTATGTTCCAAAGAAGATACTATTCCCATATATCTATGCTATCACCACTCCATCACATTATCTATGCTTCATTTTTCTAATACATCTTCTTTTCTGTTACCTAACAATGTGATTTTCTTGAAGACCGTTTTATATGTTAAATCTGTGTGTATTTGTCAACACCTAAAATTTCAAGATATTAACTGTACATATTGGAATACTTAATCATGAACTTATAAGGAGATGATTTTGTTACAAGCAAATATGATTCAGCTCATCGCTTGTTAGAGTATTATTTTTCCACTTTGACACACCATGGTGTCTTGAGTTGTTATCTCTATTTAATAGCATAGTAAAGCCAAAAGCCATAAGTTTAAGGTGCCATGCCCAGTCTAGACCTGAAGAAACAAGGGAGAGGAGTTACTGAAACTTGGACGCAACAGTTCTTTGAAGAAGACTGATCTTCTGTACCTAGGTGCAACAAATCTGCTACAAACTACCACAGATGGAAACAAAATTAATGTCCTATCCTCCTTCCTCACACACTGTGACCCCCGGTGATGCCTTGTATTAATAAATTCCAGCAAAAGACATATGGTAAAGAACCTTATTCATATATCATAAATGAGCCATTCCTTAGCAGCATATAGCAGGATGTGGAAAGGTGGAGTGTGGATGTGGAGTAGCAAACAAGAAATATATAACACAAGGGATTTTAATGTATCTTTATTATGTATTCTTCTGTCATGCCTGAGGTATTATATATAAAACATAGTTTATTATAATTTACTTTTCTCTCATTTCTCCTTTATGCTTCTTACAGTTTCACAGTGATTGTTTCAGTATGTGGCCATAAGTAGGTTATATAATCTATGAAATACTTTAACAAGATATAAAAAGAGTGCTAGAAATTAATGAGACAAGTAAGGTGAGAACCACATTTTGCAGATTATTAAAGCTAATTGGTATAAATAATTCTAAAATCTTAATTTGAAAACTTTTCACAGGCTTTCAAAAATTTGAATAGTCTAGACCAAAACTGAGAAGGCTTTGATCTAGTTATTTGCCCTACCTACCTTTTATCTTTTTGTAACTTAACTCCATGGAGCTTTTTCTTCATCCTCTAGGTTTGATTTCTGTTTTTGTTTGTTTGTTTGTTTTTGTTTTTACATCTTTTCTAGATTGATGACCTCTGGATGTGTAATAAGTATCTTGAGACTCTCAGACTATTGATCCTATATTCTTATGAATCTTTGCGCTGTATTAGGTTCCTTCCTCTGTAGAAGATAATTTCTACTTCTGTCACTATGGTTTCTAACCTATTAGAAATGACAGCATTTCAGTCAACTCAGATACTATCAGAGAGTTCTCATTTATTTTCAATGTTCACAAATGTAATTGAGACACAAAACATCATTTGTTTGTTAGTTGTCTTTGACTCTTATCTTTATATCTGCCTTTACACATTCCCCTAGATATCACCTGAGTCTAGAAATCTGAAAACTACATTGCTCATACTGTCTTGTCATTTGGGAGTCACTCACAACCCAGATAATCACGATGGTGTGATCACTCATCTAGAGCCAGATATCCTGGAATGTGAAGTCAAGTGGGCCTTAGAAAGCATCACTATGAACAAAGCTAGTGGAGGTGATGGAATACCAGTTGAGCTATTTCAAATTCTGAAAGATGATGCTGTGAAAGTGCTGCACTCAATATGCCAACAAATTTGGAAAACTCAGCAGTGGCCACAGGACTGGAAAAGGTCAGTTTTCATTCCAATCCCAAAGAAAGGCAATGCCAAAGAATGCTCAAACTAACACACAATTGCACTCATCTCACATGCTAGTAAAGTAATGCTCAAAATTCTCCAAGCCAGACTTCAGCAATACGTGGATCGTGAACTCCCTGATGTTCAAGCTGTTTTTAGAAAAGGCAGAGGAACCAGAGATCAAATAGCCAACATCTGCTGGATCATGGAAAAAGCAAGAGAGTTCCAGAAAACCATCTATTTCTGCTTTATTGACTATGTGAAAGCCTTTGACTGTGGATAACAACAAACTGGAAAATTCTGAAAGAGATGAGAATAGTAAACCACCTAACCTGCCTCTTGAGAAATCTGTATGCAGGTCAGGAAGTAACAGTTAGAACTGCATATGGAACAACAGACTGGTTCAAAATAGGAAAAGGAGTACATCAAGGCTGTATATTGTCACCCTGCTTATTTAACTTATATGCAGAGAACATCATGAGAAATGCTGGACTGGAAGAAACACAAGCTGGAATCAAGATTGCTAGGAGAAATATCAATAACCTCAGTTATGCAGATGACACCACTCTTATGTCAGAAAGTGAAGAGGAACTAAAAAGCCTCTTGATGAAAGTGAAAGTGGAGAGTGAAAAAGTTGGCTTAAAGCTAACATTTAGAAAATGAAAATCATGGCACCTGGTCCCATCACTTCATGGGAAATAGATGGGGAAACAGTAGAAACAGTGTCAGACTTTATTTTGGGAGGCTCCAAAATCACTGCAGATGGTGATTGTAGCCATGAAATTAAGAGACACTTACTCCTTGGAAGAAAAGCTATGACCAACCTAGATAGCATATTGAAAAGCAGAGACATTACTTTGCCAACTAAGGTCCGACTAGTCAAGGCTATGGTTTTTCCTGTGATCATGTATGGATGTGAGAGTTGGACTGTGAAGAAGGCTGAGTGCTGAAGAATTGATGCTTTTGAACTGTGGTGTTGGAGAAGACTCTTGAGAGTCCCTTGGATTGCAAGGAGATCCAACCAGTTCATTCTGAAGGAGATCAACCCTGGGATTTTTTTGGAAGGAATGATGCTAAAGCTGAAACTCCAGTACTTTGGCCACCTCATGCAAAGAGTTGACTCATTGGAAAAGACTCTGATGCTGGGATGGATTGGGGGCAGGAGGAGAAGGGGATGACAGAGAATGAGATGGCTGTATGGCATCATTGACTCGATGGACGTGAGTCTGAGTTAACTCCGGGAGATGGTGATGGACAGGGAGGCCTGGCGTGCTGCGATTCATGGGGTCGCAAAGAGTCGGACACGACTGAGCAACTAAACTGAACTGAACTAATGAAAGATTTGAAGGTGAGAGAGAGAGAATTATATATCTATATCTATATCTATATCTATATCTATATCTATATATTCTTTCCGGTTCTGTTTATATGTCCCATGGCAGCAACAGCAACTTCTTGCTTAGGCAGTGTGGTGCCAATACAAGCATGAAGGACCTCCTGGTAGCTTCAGCCAGCAGCAGAACTGCCATGGGCTCATCAGACAGTGACAGCAGCAACAGTGAGCATATAAATCTCTGAGCAGAGCACCCATTCCCTGGCTTCTACAGTAACAATAGCAATAAAAGTTTTAGGCAATTGAAACTAGAAAGCATGTCTGGTATAGTGGAACTGGAGACTACTGGCTCTCATTGTTGGAATAACAATGAGAATTCCAACAGCCACAGTATCTACACATGTCCAGAAGCCTCTGGGCCAGGGATCCTTCCTGGGGCCAGTATTTCTATCACTGTCCCTTCCGTGAGAGAAGGTAGTTTTCCCTATTTTTTTGTCCTTGGGTTACCACCTATTTTACACTTACATATTTTCCAACACTTTTATATCTAATTTTGTGCTTTAAAATATTTCTGCAATGCTTAGAGTGATATCTGCTGTTCTGATGGCATATTGACAAACATATCTTTCTTTCATTCTCCTTTCATTTGACAATTTTAGCTATATTTAAAATAAATTTATATATGTAAAATAAATTTTATATAATATATGCTTTATGATTTGAACACAGTTTAGTCCCTCTGGCATTGTCTTCCCTAAAGAACTTGAAACAGCTGTCTTCTCTTTCCTAACATTTGACTGAAACACTTTATTTTCTCTCATCTGTGGATTCAACTCTTTCCCTACTTATGCTGGCCTCCTGTAAATAATTTAGAATTTTTTAAATGTAATGTTGTATTTTCCATCAGCCTCAAATTAGGAGTTGCTTACTCTCAAAGGCCTGAACATAAATTTATTTTGAAATTGTTGTCATTATCGGAGATCATTTATCAATGAAGATGTTGTTAAACATTAACATTATTTATTGATATATAGCAAAATTCCAGTACTTTGACCACCTGATGCAAAAAGGTGTCTCATTGGAAAAGACCCTAATGCTGGTAAAGACTGAGGGCAGGAGGAGAGGAGGGTTGCAGGGGATGAGATGGTTGGATGGCATCACCAACTCAATGGACATGAGTTTGAGCAAATTCTGGGAGATAGTGAAGTATAAGGAAGCCTGGTGTGCTGCAGCCCATGGGGTTGCAAAGAGTTGGACATGATTTAGCAATGGAACAGCAACAACAACAACAAAAAAGTTTCTCTTCTTTAATTAGTATTCACATATAAAAATTTGCAAAATTTCTCTTACCTTTAACCACTATAATTGTGGCATTCATTCAATTCAGTGTTCTTTGGAATTATGTTTTAAATATCCATGCACTCTTGCCTGGGTAAAAACTTTAAACTTACTACAGACTCAAATGCATTTGAGAGTACTAAGGGTGAAAATATATATATATATTTGCAAATGAATTGTGTCTAGAAAAATCAGTGTGAATTGTCTCACACTGAATTTTTACTACAAACGTTGTTAATGTAAGTTTCTAACACCTGCAATTACTGCACGTATCTCACACATGTTATAGCTTTTTTAATGTACTTTTTAGAATTTTGTTATTCATAGAAAATCACCACATCTATGCTTGAACACACATAGGACTGAAACAACAGGCTCAGCCAAATCTTCCTTTGTAATTTATTTACCATCATAAAAGTTTTTTACAGTTAGAAAACTAAACTGACAAAGATTTCAAAACACTGGTTTATATTCAAATGCTTCCCTATAATTCACTTACTTCTTTCATTTACTAACCTTCATTGTATTTCTATGAATTTCATTCAATTTCCTAATTTCTCACAAAATCAATCTTAAACTCTTTCTTATTTTAATGTCCTATTATTTCAAGTCCTTTCATGGATAAAATAATAAATTGCTTTCCAAGCAATGTCTGGTATTCTATATCTCAGTCATTTTTCTCCTGCATTAATATAAGTACAAATGGCATAATTTTGCCACGGTAATAACTGTTAATTTGCTTACAGTTGAATGCATATCCATCAGCATACAGGAAGCATTCTGTGATATAATTTATGCAAATGGGAAATCTGAGAGAATACATTATTGCTTCATTTCCCTCATTCAATGATGTCATTCCTTCCATTTCTTATTGCTATATACAAATGAGCTCTTATTGCTGTGTGTGTTCTTCTGTATAGTGATTATTTTATTATAATCCTCCTTTGACAGCATATTTTATCTGAGATAACCCACAAACACTTATGCAAATAGTTCAGGAATTGTATGTTTTCCCCAAATTTGAAAATGTTATATTAACACTTTATTTTCACTAAAGAATTCAGTATTCTCAGAAATTTGCTTAAAGTTACACAGAGATGATTTCACTTTATCATGTATATTTTCAATTCACTTGACCATACAGGTACAAAGGATAAACAATGAATTTGCTTTATCAGCCACAGTGTAAATGCCTCAACTTATCCATAGGTCAGTAGGGTCACAAAGTATTGACTTTTCAATTTTACATTTATAAGAAATAAGGTAAAAGTGAAAATAAAAGCAAAATGGTGCATAGGAAAAAAAAGTTTCAGAAAATATTTTAACAAAAGTTAGTACAAAAAATATAAAAGGAAAAATATAAATGTATTAAACATATATATTTTATAAATCAGCACTTCCAAGCAATCTTTGGTTGTGAGGTTATCCTAGTACTGAAAATGTATTCAAAGATTATGTAAATATGCTCATTTCAATAACATAAGGGATATAATATAAAGATAGGAAAGAGTTTCTGTCTAATATTCATGATTAAATTCTTACTGTTTATCCATTAATATTGATTTGTTTTCTTTGATTCTTCTATTCGTTAAAAGAGGTTGATTTTCTGGAATACTTTCAAACAAAAATTGATTTTTGTGAAATTTTTCTTGCCTTCAAATTCTGATAGTGACTTTAACACTACAAAGTTACAGGCATAATATCTAAAAAGGTAATTTCTCATTTCTTCTAAATGCTCAGAGATTTAGTTTCTCACCCAAATTCTATCATTTTCTAAGATCTGGAGAAAAAGGTATTTCTTATCAGTCTTCAATAAAGCATGCAGAGTTTTCCAAACTTATATATTTTTGGCCTTGCATACTCTTTGGAACAAGAACATTAGGTCTTTGTAATATCAGATTTTATTTTTTTGAGCTCCAAAATCACTTCAGATGGTGATTGCAGCCATGAAATTAAAAAATACATACTCCCTGGAAGAAAAGTTATGACCAACCTAGATAGCATATTCAAAAGCAGAGACATTACTTTAACAAAGGTCTAAATTAACAAAGGTCCTTCTCGTCAAGGCTATGGTTTTTCCAGTGGCCATGTATGGCTGTGAGAGTTGGACTGTGAAGAAAGCTGAGCGCCGAAGAATTGATGCTTTTGAACTGTGGCGTTGTAGAAGACTCTTGAGAGTCCCTTAGACTGCAAGGAGATCCAACCAGTTCATTCTGAAGGAGATCAGCCCTGGGATTTCTTTGGAAGGAATGATGCTAAAGCTGAAGCTCCAGTACTTTGGCCACCTCATGAGAAGAGTTGACTCATTGGAAAAGACTCTGATGCTGGGAGGCATTGTGGGCAGGAGGAGAAGGGGATGACAGAGGATGAGATGGCTGGATGGCACCACTGACTCGATGGACATGAGTTTGAGTGAACTCCGGAAGTTGATGATGGACAGGGAGGCTTGGCGTGCTGCAATTCATGAGGTCGCAAAGAGTCAGACACAACTGAGCAACTGAACTGAACTGAACTGAATGTAGAGTCAAGGGGCTTTCCTGAAGGTCATTGGTAAAGAATCTGCCTGCCAATGCAGGAGATGGAAATTCAATACCTAGGTCAGGAAGATCCCCTAGAGAAGGAAATGGCAATGCACTCCAGTATTCTTGCCTGGGAAATGCCATGGATAGCGGATCCTGGTTGGCTAAAGTCCATGAGATCTCTAAAGAGTTGGACATGACTTAGTGACTAAACAGCAACATATAGAGTTAGATCATAGATATATACATACATAAACTACAGAGTTAGACCACCAAGTTTAAATCTAAGTCCTTTTAATACTTGCTTTCATGAGCAATTTATTATGCTCTCTAAATGCAATATTCTTATCTGTGCAATGAAGATAATAATAGATATACTCTTGGATTTGTTATTAGAATTAGATTATGTTAAGTATATATAGTGTTTATCAGAGTAAATTTAGCACATATTAACTCTGCTGCTGCTGCTGCTAAGTCGTTTCAGTCGTGTCTGATTCTGTGTGACCCCATAGATGGCAGCCCACTAGGCTCCTCTAGGTAGTCTTAAATATATATTGCTGTCTGATTCACATTACATTTTATCCTTTCTTATACATACCCCCAAATTTGATGAATTTTAAGTTATTTGATGTGTGTGTGCTCAGATGCTCAGTTGTGTCCAACTCTTTGTAATGCTATGGACTGTAACCCACAAGTCTCCTCTCCCCTTGGAATTTTCCAGGCAAGAATACTGGAGGGGGTTTCCATTTCTCATTGCAGGGAATCTTCCTGATGCAGGGATGGAAACTCCATCTCTTAAGTCTCTTGTATTGGCAAGATAAATTATCAATAATAATTTACTCTTTAGTCAACTTTTTAATTTTCATTATTCCTGAAGTTTTTTTTTTATGAACATTATTTTTATTAAACAAATATGATTATCTTTACATGTGCAGTGTACCAAAATGAGAACACTCTACAAAAATATCTGAGGCTTTTGTTGTATACATAAACTTAATCAACATTTAATATCACAGTAGAGAACAGTTATTTGATCCAATTAATTATGGGTCAAGAGTCAGATACAACTTAGCCACAGAACAACAATATTTTAAAAAGTGTAATATTTTGTCCCTTCAGGCTTATCTTGACTACTTCCTTTAAGTGATTTTTATGTAATTCAGCAGAACTTAAACAACTAAATTTAGAAATATCACTGTGGAATCAAACTGTTTTCACTTATTTGATGTGGCTTACATGCCTAATTATCACCTCTAGAAATACATTGATTTTATATATGTGATGATGTAACAGATGCTCTCATGGACTTCATCCCTGTAGAAAATTATTTTTGGTGAGTTCTTCTTTGTAAATGGCTTACATGTGAAAACTTTTAAAGTGTTCATTTTTCAAACGAATCATTACTTCATTGGGTTCAAATATTTCTGACATTCAGGTTTTGAAGTCATTGATTTTACTTCTACGTGATTTTAAGGGTTTATAATTTGCATTCACAACCCGATTGCTTTTGGAAATTACTCTGTGTGTGTGTGTGTGTGTGTGTGTGTGTATGTGTGTATCCCAGTACTTTCCAAATTATTGTGATGCGCAATTTACTATACTATGTCAACATATTTCTATTGCTATCTCTTGTAGTCTTTTCACTATGTCTGGCTGCTTTAATTTATGACTGTAAGATAATACAATATTGTTACATGATAAGAAAATGAAGGCTTCAGACTTCTCTGTAGGTCCAGTGGTTGAGAATACATCTGCCAATGCAGAGGACACAGGTTCAATCCCTGGTCCGGGATGATTCCACATGACACAAAGCGATTAAGCCCATGCACCACCACTACTTAAGTCCATGCTCTCCAGAGCCCACACTCTACAACAAGAGAAGCCCTCCACAATGAGAAGCCCACTCACCACACATAGAGAGTAGCCTCTGCTCTCCACAACTAAAGAAGGCCCGTTGGGAGCAACAGAAACCAGTACAGCCAAAAATAAATAAAAATTAAAAAGAAAAAGGAAGGAAAAATTAATCAGATAATATGTTTTCATAGACATTTGGAAGGTATCACTTAAATGCAAAGGCTTGACTACGGTGGCCAGTAATTTAGGTGCTATGAACAAGACATCTACAGGGAAGGAGATATACTATAAAAAAGAAAAGTTTACTTTGCATAAACTTCCAGTAAGCTCTTCATTTACATATTAAGCTCATATTCATTAAGTGCCTATATTTTATATTAGACACTGCTTTAGACACCAGAAAAATGAATCAATAAGATGATGAAAATTTTTGCTCTCATGAGATGGAAATTCTACAGGTAGACCAACAATAAAATTAAACATAATGCCAGGAGTTCCCTGGTGTCTGAGTGGATGTGATTATGGACAGTCACTGCTATTGCACAGCTATAATCAATTGGGGAAGACAGATCATGCAGGTCACATGTCAGTGCCAAAAATAAAGCATAAAAGTTAAGAGTCAGTGGTCCATAAGAAGAGGATGAGTGATGTTATGAGGGAAAAACACAGCGGGAAAGTGGGTAAGAACAGAGAAAGGAAGTTTATAGTACTGTCAGGATAGCTTTCTTGAGAAGCTGACCTTTATGCAGAAACTTGAAGAAAGTGAAAACCACAAAATACAAGAACATACTAAGTGCAGGAAACACATTTGCATGCCTAATATGTCTCAAAAACAATAGAGAAGACAGTTTAGCCAAAGGGAATGTTGAAGGACATGAGATCAGAATACTAAGAAAATAAAAATCATTAAGAGTTTTTTAGGCTGTTGTAATTTTCCATTTGTTTTTACTCACAGGAAAATGAGAAAGTATTGGAGATTTCTAAGGGGAGAAATGATAGTTACTGAGAGAGATTTTAGAATCATCCCTCTGACAAATGCATTGGGTATAGACAGTAGGAAATTAAAAGCTAATGATGGAAAGTTAGTGTCTTTTGCAATATCTCAAGGGAAAGATTACACAGTGGGTTATACAATAGGTTATACAGTGGAAGTGACAAATAGATTCAAGGCATTAGATCTGATAGGCAAAGTGCCTAAAGAACTATGGAAAGAGGTTCATTGCAGAGGAGGCTGTGATCAAAACTATCTTTAAGAAAAAGAAATGCCAAAAAGCAAAATGATTGTCTCAGTAGGCCTTACAAATAGCTGAATAAAGAAGAGAATTGAGAGGCAAAGGAGTAAAAGAAATACATATCCATCTGAATACAGAGTTGAAAAGAATAGCAAGGAGAGATAAGAAAGTCTTCCTCTGTGATCAGTGCAAAGAAACAGAGGAAAACAATAGAATGGGAAAGACTAGAGATCTCTTCAAGAACATCAGAGATACCAAGGGAACATTTCTTACAAAGATGGGCACAATAAAGGACAGAAATGGTATGGACCTAACTGAAGCATAAGATATTGAAAGAGGTGGAAAGAATACACAAGAGCTATACAAAACAGATCTTAAGGATCCAGATAACCACAGTGGTGTGATCCACTCACCTAGAGCCAGACATTTTGGAATGCAAAGCCAAGTGGGCATTAGGAAGGATCACTACAAACAAAGCTAGTGGAGGTGATGGGATTCCAGTTGAACTGTTTCAAATCCTAAATGATGATGCTATGAAAGTGCTACACTCAATATGTCAGCAAATATAGAAAAGCCAGAAGTGGCCACAGGAATGGAAATGGTCAGATTTCATTCCAGTCACAAAGAAACGCAATGCCAAAAAATATTCAAACTATTTCACAATTGCATTCACCTCACATGTTAGCAAAGTAATGCTCAAAATTCTCCAAGGTAGGCTTCAACAGCAGGTGATCTGAGAACTTCCAGATGTTCAAGCTGGATTTAGAAAAGGTAAAGGAACCAGAGATCAAATTGCCAACATCCACTGGATCATAACAAAAGCAAGAGAATTCCAGAAAATCATCTATTTCTGCTTCATTGAATATGTTAATGACTTTGTGTGGATCGCAACAAGCTGTGGAAAATTCTGAAAGAAATGAGAATACCAGACTACCTGTCCTGCCTCCTGAGAAACCTGTATGCAGGTCAAGAAGCAACAGTTAGAATGGGACATGTAATGACTGGTTCCAAATTGAGAAAAGACTATGTCAAGGCTGTATATTGTCACCCTGCTTATTTAGCTTATATGCAGAGTACATCATGTGAAATGCTGTGCTGAATGAAGCATAAGCTGGAATGAAGTTGCCAGAGAGAAATACCAATAACCTCAGATATGTAGTGACACCACCCTAATGGCAGAAAAAGAAGACAAACTAAAGAGCCTCTTGATGATAGTGAAAGAAGAGAGTGAAAAAGCTGAAATAATACTCAATATTCAAAAAAATGAAGATTATGGATTTAGGTCTCATCACTTCATGGCAAATAAATGGGGAAACAACGGAAACAGTTACTGACATTATTTTCTTGGACTCCAAAAATCACTGCAGAGGGTGACTGCATCCATGAAATTAAAAGACGCTTACTCCTTGGAAGAAAAGCTATGAGTAACCTAGACAACATATTAAAAAGCAAAGGCATTACTTTGCTGACAAAAGTTATCTAGTCAAAGCTATGGTTTGTCCAGTAGTCATGTATGGATGTGAGAGTTAAACCATAAGGAAAGCTGAACACTGAAGAATTGATGTTTTTGAACTCTGGTGTTGGAGAGGACTCTTGAGAGTCCCTTGGACTGCAAAGAGATCAAACCAGTCCTGAATACTAACTGGAAGGACTGATGTTGAACCTGAAGCTCCAATATTTTGGCCACCTGATTTGAAGAACTGACTTGTTGGAAAAGACCCTGATGCTGGAAAAGATTGAAGGCAAAAGGAGAATGGGGCAACAGAGGATGAGATGGTTGGATGGTATCACCGACTCAATGATCATGAGTTTGAGCAAGCTCTGGGAGTTGGTGATGGACAGGGAAGCCTGGCGTGCTGCAGTCCATGTGGTCGCAAAGAGTCAGACACAACTGAGTGACTGAACTGAGCTGAATTGAAGAGAAAGATTATGTGTCTTGGATGTTTAGTATTGCTGAAGATATTTTAGAAATAATGTAATTTGTAATTTATTTGAAATGTAAGGCTAAGAGAATGTTGATTGGTTAAAGAAGTTGTGTGAATTAAAGATGAGAAGTGAGGAGGATGCCAAGACTTTTGGTCTAGGAACTGTAAGAAGGGTGTTTCAATTTAATGTGACTGGGAACTCTACAGATGGAGTACATGGGGGAGTACATGACGGTATGAAATTTGGTGTAGGAAAAGTTAAATTAGAGGTGTCTCCAGCACCACAGTTCAAAAACATCAATTCTTCAGTGCTCAGCCTCCTTTAAATTCCAAGTCACATCCACATATGACTACTGGAGAAACAGGATTACCTTTTAACTAACAGTAATTGAAGAGGGGCTTCCCTGGTGGTGCAGTGGTAAAAAATCCACCTGCAGTGAAGGAGACTTGAGTTTGATCCCTGAATCAGGAAATCCCCAGGAGGAGGAAATGACAACCTGCTCCAGTATTCTTGCTAGGAAAATCCCATGGACTGAGGGCTATAGTTCACAAGGTCACAAAGAGTTGGTCACAATGTGAGCAATTAAGCACACATTCACTAGTAAGTGAATTCTCAAGCACAAATCTTGAGGAAAGATTTTTGTATGATTTTCATTTTGCATATTTAGAGATCACAGTTATTTTGCAAAGTTTTTTGCCTTTGAAATTAACAGCACCATGTGTAGTAGAAAAGACAGCTTTTGGTCTCCATTACAGTGATAGAGAAATAAGGATTTAAAGGAGATTTTTCAGCAAATTGCAAACAAAATGTAAACACATGTCACATGGCTCAGAACAATGACATTTCTACTGTAATCTCATGCAGTAGTCCACGGAGTTACAAAGAATTGGATACTACTTAGTGACTGAACAACAGCAAAACTTTTTTTTTTTTTAATCGGGGTGTAATTGCTTTTCAAAATTGTATTAATCTCTGCTGTAAACAATGAATGAATCAGACAATGAATATGTCCCCTGCCTCTTGGACCTTTCTCCCACTCTCCCCCCATCCCACTCATCTATTGAAAACACTGTTCATAATTACCATGACACAGAAGCAAATTAAATATCCATCAACAGATTAATTGGATAAACAAGTAACCTTTAAAATACCTGGCCATCTAAAGATGGTATTGCATAAAAAAGAAGCACAAGTTTAAATTATATTTTCTCTATTCAAAAATCAAAAGTTTCACTAACAAAACTTTTGAATTTAGCACATAGGCATTATAGGAAACAAAATAGCTTTGAAATTTGACTAACACTTTCACTTTTCTCTATTTAAAAATCAAAAGTTCCATTATCAAAACTTTTGAATTTAACACATGGACACTACAGGAAACAAACTAACTTTGAAATTATTTTTACTATAAATGTTTTAATTCAAGAATTTATTTCCCTAATTACTAACAAAAATACTTCAACTTTTATATTTGGATATTATGCTACTAGTATTTAACTTATACGCAGAGTCGATCATGAGAAATGCAGGACTGAAAGAAACACAAGCTGGAATCAAGATTGCCAGGACAAATAACAATAACCTCAGATATGCAGATGACACCACCCTTATGGCAGAAAGTGAAGAGGAACTAAAAAACCTCTTGATGAAAGTAAAAAAGGAGAGCGAAAGAGTTGGCTTAAAGCTCAACATTCAGAAAACTAAGATCATGACATCTGGTCCCATCACTTCATGGGAAATAGATGGGGAAACAGTAGAAACAGTGTAAGGCTTTATTTTGGGGGGCTTCAAAATCACTGCAGATGGTGACTGCAGCCATGAAATTAAAAGACGATTATTCCTTGGAAGAAAAGTTATGACCAACCTAGATAGCATATTCAAAAGCAGAGACATTACTTTGCCGACTAAGGTCCATCTAGTCAAGGCTATGGTTTTCCCAGTGGTTATGTATGGATGTGAGAGTTGTACTATAAGGAAAGCTGAGTGCTGAAGAATTGATGCTTTTGAACTGTGGTGTTGGAGAAGACTCTTGAGAGTCCCTTGGACTGCAAGGAGATCCCACCAGTCCATTCTGAAGGAGATCAACCCCGGGATTTCTTTGGAGGGAATGATGCTAAAGCTGAAACTCCAGTACTTTGGCCACCTCATGGGAAGAGTTGACTCATTGGAAAAGACTCTGATGCTGGGAGGGATTGGCGGCAGGAGGAGAAGGGGACGACCGAGGATGAGATGGCTGGATGGCATCACGGACTCGATGGATGTGAGTTTGAGTGAACTCCGGGAGATGGTGATGGACAGGGAGGCCTGGAGTGCTGCGATTCATGGGGTCGCAAAGAGTCGGACACGACTGAGTGACTGAACTGAACTGAACTGAGTATTAGTTGAATATGGTTTACAAAGCATATAAAGCTGATTAGCACAAATATGTATGCTATTTTTAAAGAGGAAAACTATGTCAACAAACAATGTACATGGATATTGTTATATTATTTTTTTTTATCTGTCTCGATTTCTCTTTAAGAGCAAGTAGTATACAGAAATTCAGTGATAATAACAGTATGGCAATAATTAGCTGTTTGCTGTTGGATTTTTCTGGAGTTTAATATATCATTATGTATGTTCTTGACTTGAATATGTTGTATTAGTTGTAATTATTGTGTTTCCTTTTCAGAGCTCTATTTGTAAATACCAATAAAAGGAGAAATGAATCTTTGCCAACAGAATAAACTAAGCTCTGGCATTCCTTGTTAAGTAGAATAGTTAAAAGGAGTTCAAAATGAATTATGGTGGCTAAAAGACAGAGAAGGGAAAAACCCGAGAAAATAGAACAAAGGAAAGTCCAAGGACTGGAGTAAGGACCTCACCTAAAACAAACAGCCCTCCTGGCTACCTTAGTTTACATAGGGCAGGCTCAGGGGGAGGAGAAAAAAGAAAAAAATATATAAAAAGAGGATCCAAAATAGGCTTGGGGCTTCTCTTCTCTTCGAGTCTTTTGAGTCGGCCTGCCCTCATGCCTCAAGGTTGTATTTTCCTTTGCTTGCCAATAAAAATGAGCTATAACACTGGTCGGACTATTGCTTCAGATTTTTGCTGCAGCAAGACAGAACCAAGGAAATTACAAACTCCCCCAACACTAATCACAAATTCTTTTGGTACTTTAGACATTTTTGACATTTCTTCAATGGGGATCTGTGATATGAATGGGTCAGTAGACAAAAGAAATAATTGAGCAAGTCTGAACTGCCTGCCTGATCATTAAGAGATAACTGGTTAATGAACATGTTTAATCATGAGAAAGAAGGTAATAAAATCTACTAAAGAACAAACAACAAACTTGCTCTCAGTTAAATTTTCTAATACATTGATTTTTTTTCAATCCTTCTTTCAGTTAGACTCAGATATAAGATGAAAAAAAAATCTATCATGTCTTATAAAATGGAAACGTCCAACTCACTAAATTCCTTGAAGATAAAGTTCCAAAATTAGATAAAAAGTGAAATGCACAACTAAAACTATCAGAGTGTCTGTGAACAAGGCTATCTTCACATTCCAGGCATCATAGTTTGGTAAAGTTGGAAATAAACTTACATGTAACAAGAAAGCATTATACATTTTGAAAAGTTAGAAAATGAAGAATATAAATGTCCTCAAACATGGAAACATAACAAAAAGTGAAAGTTCTGGATATACGCCTGCTCATAAATCTTCACAGCAAGAAATGCCATCTTTTACACTGTAAGATTTGCTAAAAAGCCAATTACATCTATGTGGCAAGGGGGATAGTTTTAGATTCTCTGTCAGTTGAAAATATGGTATCTTAAAAAGGCATTGTACATAGAATGAATGGCCTGAAACACAGAGATTTTGAATCAAGACAAAATGGAAAAGCCTAAAATCCTTTTAAAATATGAAATCTTTATTCTCGTCCTCACTACTGAAACACTTCAATGTTTATATAAATATATATATTATGAAAAGGTCATAGAAAACAGATTTCTGTTTTTGTATATCACAGATTTTTGTGGTATGAATGTGACTTGGTTATGCAAAAATCCATTCAAAATAATCTTCTTTTTAACTAGAATTGTTCAACAAACATATGTTGTGTGCCTAGGATGTTCTTAACCCTGGCTTGGTCCCTAATTGTTATATGAGCAAATCACTGCACTAGCAGTATTTGCTGTCATATGGAGACACAGACAGTAATCGAATATTCAGAAAAATAAATTTAATACCAGAAAGTACCATGGGATGATTCAATATAGGAAAGAACCAGGATCCAATTCCAAAGCCTAAGCCTGTAACTAGTATTTTTATGAATCCTGGAATCTTGCTACAGGGTTTGACTTTTAATTCTCTTTTAAGATCTCTGACCCAGTTCACTCATTTAGATGAAGTGCCCTGATTAGAAACTATTCTTTCTTTCTTTTTTTTTTTCCCATTCTGCTATTCTTATTTCTTACTGTTAAGATTTTATAGCTCTTGCATATCTATATAACATAAGACTGCTGCTGCTGCTGTTAAGTCGTTTCAGTCGTGTCCAACTCTGTGCGACCCCATAGAATGCAGCCCACCAGGCTCCCCCGTCCCTGGGATTCTTCAGGCAAGAAAACTGGAGTGGGTTGCCATTTCCTGCTCCAATGCAAGAAAGTGAAAAGTGAAACTGAAGTCGCTCAGCCACGTCCGACTCTTCGAGACCCCATGGACTGCATCCTACCAGGCTCCTCCATCCATGGGATTTTCCAGGCAAGAGTACTGGAGTGGGTTGCCATTGCCTTCTACGAACTATATGTATCAATTCAGTTCAGTTCAGTTCAGTTGCTCAGTCATGTCTGACTCTTTGCAACCCCATGAATTGCAGCAAACCAGGCCTCCTTGTCCATCACCAACTCCCAGAGTTCACTCAAACTCATGAAGAATAATGATGACATAAATTCTTTTAAGTGAGAGTATAGTTTAGAGGTTCAGAAAGTGGCTTATAGGAATACACTGCTTAGTTTCAAAGAATATGCTTTACTTAACAGCTATATAAGCCACTGGCACCTCAGTTTCCTCCCTGTTAAATGATGATCATAAACCGTTTCATATAAGTTTGTGAAGATTCAATGAATTTGTTTACCTAAAGCACCTAGTAAATCAACTGGTACATTGTAAGAACTGAAATCCTACTGACAGTTTTCATTATTTTTTTCCCAGCTTTATTGACAGATATAATTGTATATATTTTAGATTGCAACATAATGATTTGATACATTATGAGATCATTATCATAATACAGTTAATAATCATATCTCTTATCTCAGATAGTCATGATTTTTTTTTTCAGTACACTTAAGATCTATTCTCAGCAACTTACAAGTACACAGCATTATTAATTATAGTCACCATGCTGTACTTGGGCTTCCCAGGTGGCACAGTGATAAAAGAATCCATCTACCAATGCAGTACAATTGATTCCCTAGAATCCACCTACAGACGCTGTACAACTCTAGAATTATTTATCTTATAATTGAAAGTTTGTACTCCTTGACCAACATTTCCCCATTTCCCGCACCCTTAATCCCTGGCAACCACTTTCTACTCTGCTTCTACAGACAATTTTAGATTCCATGCATAAGTGAGATCGTGCATTATGTGTGTCCATGTGTGTCATTTATTTCCCTTAGTATAATTCCCTGAAAGTCCGTCCAAATGGACTGTTGTAATGACAAGATTTCACCTTTTTTATGGCTGAATTATATATATATATATGTATATATATACATATATATATAAATATAAATATATATATATAACAGTTTCTATATCCATTGCATCCATTCATCTCTAGTTGAATACCTAATTTCCATATTTTGTAATTACTTGTAATATTACAATGAACATGGGGGTGCATATAGCTCTTCAACTTTATGTTTTAGTCTTCTTATGAAAAATACACAAAAGTAGGATTATTGTACTATATGGCAGTTGTATTTTTAATTTTTTGAGAAATCTCCATGTTGTTTTCCATTATGGCTGCACCAATTTACACTCTTATTCCACAAGATTTTCTTTTTATCCATATCCTTAACAACACTTGTAATTTTTTGTCTTTTTGGTAATAGAAATCTTAACAAATGTGACAATACCTCCTTGTGGCATGACTTACATTTTTCAGATTAGTGATATTGAACATCTTTTTATTAACTATAAGCCATTTATATTACTTCTTTGGAAAATTCAGATCTCCTGCTTATTTTTATTTGGATTGCATGGTTTTTGCTACTGAGTTTTATGAATTCTTTATATATTTTTGATATTAAATCAATCCCTTTTCATCAGATATAGATTTGAAAATGTTTCTACTATTCTGTAAGTTGCCTTTCTATTTCATTAATGGCTTTCTTTGCTATGCAGAAGCTTTTTAGTTTGATGTGGTCCCACTTGCTTGTTTTTGTTTTTATTATCAAATCCAAAGCAATCATTGCTAAGATCAATACCAAGGAAATTTGCTCTTATGTCTCTTCCTAGGACTTTTGTGATTTCAGATCTCACATTTAAGTATTTAATTCATTTTGAGATTATATCTTTATGTGATATCAGGTAGTGGTCTTGTATCATTCTTTTGCATGTGGTAACACTGCTTGTTGAAGAGACTACCTTGTGATATAATCTTGGATCTTTTGTAGTAAATTGACCATAGATGGGTGAGTTCATTTCTGGGTTGTATTTTATGTTCTATTGTTCTTTGTGTCTGTTTTAACTATTATAGCTTTGTAATTAGAGTTAGAGATCAGAGAACATACTGCCTTCAGCTTTGCTCTTTCTCACGATTGCTTTGTCTATGTAGGACCTATGTGGATCCATACAAATTTTAGGATTGTTTATCCTAATTCTGTGAAAAATGCCATTGAAATTTTTATGGATTGCATTGAATGCATATGTTGTTTCTTTAAGTTTTATATAGCACATGTTTCTCACAAAGAATAGTAGCATAGTAGTTAATATACTATTTTTTTTTGTTTTTTTGAAGAAATAAAGTTAAACAATACTGAGTTCTTGCTCTCAGTAATAAACACTTGGAAAACAATCAGTAAAAAAAAAAGTACATAGGCCTATATTTTTAATTTCTGTGATAAAGATATATTCAGGATGGTGATAAGAAAGATGAGAGTAGGAAACTTAACCCAGACTTTGTAGTTTAAACTTGAGGTTATGAACATCTCCCAAAAGACTCTCCTCGAATAGATTTCCTTCTTGTGTTTGTTAATCCCATTTTAGCTTTTTCTTTTTTCCAGGATCCTAAACACCAGTAGTTCTGTGTAGTGTGAATGTTTTGTTTTGTTTTGTTTTGAATCATTTTTCCACATTCAGATTATAAAATTCCAGAAAACATGTGTTTCTTTTTCTTTTTAACTTTTTTGTCAAGAGTGAATAATATATATTTTGGCAAGTGTTAAGACTTACCAGGTGTCTCAGATGGTTAAAAAAAAAAAAATCCATTTACAATAAAGGAAACCTAGGTTCAGTCCTTGGGTTGAGATAATCAAGCCCCTAATTGTTGATAAAAAACAAGGCAAAAATAGAGGGAAATTATATTGAACTGAAAATGAGCATTTATGAAAAGCCCATAGCTATTACCACACTAAAATGTGAAAGGCTGAGTCTTTGATGCTACAATGAAGAATAAAATGAGAAAGCCAATTCTCACTACTTAAAGTAAATGCTAAATTAGATTCTCTAACCACAACAATTACACAAGTAAAAAGTAAAATTATCCACATCACTAAAAAAGACCCAATTTTGTTTTTCTTTGTGTCTGAGCAATAGTCCATTGTGCATATATACCATATCCTCTTTATCTATTCATCTAGCAATGGACTTTTTGATTGGTTTCATGTCCTGGCTATTGCAAATAGTGCTGCAGTGAACACTGGGGTTCATGCATCTTTTTAAATTATGATTTTGTAGTGAAGTAGATGTGAAAGAAGAGAGTGAAAAAGTTGGCTTAAAGCTCAACATTCAGAAAACTAAGATCATGGCATCTGGTCCCATCACTTCATGGTAAATAGATGGGGAAACAGTAGAAACCATGTCAGACTTTATTTTTGGGGGTTCCAAAATCACTGCAGATGGTGATTGCAGCCATGAAATTAAAAGAAACTTACTCCTTGGAAAGAAAGTTATGACCAAACTAGATAGCATATTAAAAAGCAGAGACATCACTTTGTCAACAAAGTCCATCTAGTCAAGGCTATGGTTTTTCCAGTAGTCATGTATGGATGTGAGAGTTGGACTATAAAGAAAGCTGAGCACTGAAGAATTGATGCTTTTGAACTGTGGTGTTGGAGAAGGCACTTGAGATTCCCTTGGACTGCAAGGAGATCCAACCAGTCCAACCTAAAGGAGATCGGTCCTGGGTGTTCATTACAAGGACTGATGGTTGAAGTGGAAACTCCAATACTTTGGCCACCTGATGAGAAGAGCTGACTCATTTGAAAAGACCTTGATGTTGGGAAAGATTGAGACAGGAGGAAAAGGGGACGACAGAGGATGAGATGGTTGGATGGCATCACCGAGTCAATGGACATGGGTTTGGGTGGACTCTGGGAGTTGGTAATGGACAGGGAGGCCTGGCGTGCTGCAGTTCATAGGGTTTCAAAAAGTCAGACACGACTGAGAGACTGAACTGAACTCAGTGGTGTAGATGAACCAGAGTCTGCCATGCAGAGTGTCTATCAGAAAGAGAAAAACAAATATTGTATATTAACACTTATATATGAAAATTTCATGGATCATTGCCTTGTTTTGGCAAAGGGGCTTGTGTGATTCAATGAAGCTATGAGCCATGCCATGCCATGCAAGGACACGAAAGATAAATGGGTCGTAGTGAAGAGTTATGACAAAATGTGGTCCACTAGAGGAGGAAATGGCCAACCACTCCAGTATTCTTGCCAACTCTAAAAGATATGACTGTAAAAGATGAGAGCTCCTCCGCCCCCGCCAGGTTGGAAGGTTTCAGATATGGTACTGGGGAAGAGTGGAAGACAATTACTAATAGTTTCAGAAAGAATGAAGCAGCTGGGCCAAACGATGCTCAGTTGTATGTGTGTAGTGGTGAAACTAAAATCTGATGCTGTAAAGAATAATACTGCATAGGAACCTGTAAAGTTAGGTCCTTGAATCAAGTAAATTTGATGTGGTCAAGCAGCAGATGGCAAGACTGAACATCAATATCTTAGGAATAAGTGAGCTAAAATGGATGGGAATGAGCAAATTTATTTCAGATGACCATTATATCTATTCCTATAGAGGAATTGGAGTAGATTTCATAGTCAACAAAACAGTCCCCAGAGTGGTACCTGGGTGCAGTGTAAAAACTGAAAGAATGAGCTTGATTCATTTCCAAGACAAACCATTCAACATCACAGTAATCCAAGTCTATGCCCTACCACTACTGCTGAAGAAGCTGAAGCTGAACAATTCTATGAAGACCTATGAAGACTTTTTATAACTAACACCAAAAAAAAAAAAAAAGGACATCCTTTTCATTACAGCAGATTGAAATGCAAAAGTAAGGTGTCAAGAGATACCTGGAGCAACAGACAAGTTTGGCCTTGGAATACAAAATGAGGCAGGGCACAGGCTAACAGAATTTTGCCAAGAGAATACTCTGGTTGGAGCAAACACCATTTGTCAACAACCCAAGAGACGACTATACACAGGGAAATTACCAAATGGTAAATACTGTAATCAGATTGATTACATTTATTGCAGCTGAAGATGGAGAAGCTCTACAAAGTCAGCAAAAACAAGGCCTGGAGCTGACTGTGGCACAGATCATGAAATCTTTACTGGAAAATTCAAGCTTAAACTAAAGAAAGAGGGGGAAACTACTAGGCTATTCAGGTATGACCTAAATCAAATTCCTTATGATTATACAATGGAGGTGACAAATAGATTCAAAGGTTTAGATCTGGTAGACAGACTGCCCGAATTGCTATGGACAGAGGTTTGTAACATTGTACAGGAGGCAGTATCCAAAACCATCACAAAGGAAAATAAATGCAAGAAGGTAAGATGGTTGTCAGAAATGGCTGTACAAATAGATGAGGAAAGACAAAAAGCCAAAAGCAGAGAGAAAGGGAAAGATATACACAACTGAATGGGGAGTTCCACAGAACAGCAAGGAGTGATGAGAAGGCCTTCTTCAATGAAAAATGCAAAGAAATAGAAGAAAACAATAGAATGGGAAAGACTAGACATCTTTTCAAGAAAGTTTGAGATAGTGAAGAAACATTTCATTCAAGGATGAGCATGATAAAGCACATAAATGATAAAGACTTAACAGAGACAAAGGAGATTAAGAAGAGGTGGCAAAATACACAGAACTTTTTTTAAAAGGTCTTAATGACCCAAATAATCACGATTGTGTGGACACTCACCTAGTGCCAGACATCCTAGAGTATGAAATCAAGTAGGCCTTAGGAAAAATTATTACCAATAAAGCTAGTGAACGTGATGGAGTTCCAGCTAAGCTATTTAAAATACTAAAGGATGATGGTGTTAAACTGTTGCATTCACTATTCCAAATTTGCTGAATGAAAATTTGGAAAACCTAGCAGTAGTCACGAGTCTGAAAAAGTTTAGTTTTAATTCCAATTCCAAAGAAGGGCAATGCTAAAGAATGTTCAAACTACCAGACAATTATACTCACTTCCCATGCTAGGAACGTCATGCTCAAAATCTTCCAAGCTAGGCTTCAACAGTACTTGAATTGAGATATTCCAGATGTACAAGGTAGGTTTAGCCAAGGTAGGGTAACCAGAGATGAACATTGCCAACATTTGTTGGATCATAGAGAAAACAAAGTAATTTCAGAAAAGTGTCTACTTCTGCTTCACTGAATGCATGAATACTTTTTTCTGAACTTTATTTTTTATTTTTTTTATTTAAAAGAAAGGAAAAAAAATGAATACATGAATACTTTTGACTGTGCAGAACACAACAAACTGTGGAAAACTCTTAAAGAGATGGGAATACCGGACCACCTTACCTATCTCCTGAGAAACCTGTATGTGGGTCAAGAAGAAACAGTTAGAACATTACATGGAACAGTTGACTGGCTCAAAATTGGGAAAAAAATATAATAAGGCTGTATATTGATATCCTGTTTATTTAACTTATATGTAGATTATCTCTTGTGAAATGCCGAGCTGAATGAATCACAAGTGGGAATCAAAATTGCTAGAAGAAATATCAACAACCTCAGATATGCAGATGATATCACTCTAATGGCAGAAAGCAAAAAAGGAACTAAAGTACCTCTTGATTTGGGTGAAGAAAGAGTGAAAACCCAGGTTTAAAACTAAACATTTACAAAACCAAGATCATGACATCTGGTCCCAACATTTCATGGCAAAAAAGAAGGGAAAAAACTGGAAGCAGTGACAGATTTTCTCTTCTTAGGCTCCAAAATCACTGTGGATGGTGACTGTGGCCATGAAATTAGAAGACGTCTGCTTCTTGGAAGGAAGTCTATGACAAACCTTGACAGTGTATTAAAAAGCAAAGAGACTGCTTTGCCAATGAAAATTTATATAGTCAAAGCAATGATCTTTCCAATAGTCATGTATGGACGTGAAGGTTGGACCATAACAAAGGCTGAGTGCTGAAGAACTGATGATATCTAATTGTGGTGTTGGAGAAGACTCTTGAGAGTCCCTTGAACTGCAAGGATATCCAGTCAGTCCACCTTAAAGAAAATTAGTCCTGAATATTCATTGGAAGGACTGATGCTGAAGCTCCAATACTTTGGCCACCTGATATGAAGAACTGATTCATTGCAAAAGATCTTGATGATAGGAGAGATTGGAAGCAAAATGAAGATGGCAGCAGAGGATGAGATAGTTGGATGGCATCACTAATTCAATGGCCATGAACTTAGGCAGACACCAGGAGATGGTGAGGGACAGTTGAGGCCTGGTATACTGTAGTCTATGCAGTTGCAAAGAGTTGTACAAAACTTAGAGACTAAAAAATGACAACAACATATGGAAGCTAGAAAATGTTACTGATGAATGTATTTGCAGGGCAGGAATAGAGATGCAGACATAGACAAAAAACCTGAGGACATGGGATGGGGAAGAGAACCTAGGACTGATGGAGAGAGTAGCATTAAAATATACACTCCATGTGTAAAATAGGTAGCTAGCAGGAAGCTGCGACATAACACAAGGAGCCTAGTTCTGTACTGTGTTATGATCTAGAGGGATGGAATGGGAGGGAAAATGATGTCTCAAGAGGTAGGGGATAAATAATTATATATATATATATATATATATATATCTGTGTCTTTGTGTGTCTGTGCTCAGTTGTGTCTGATTCTGTGACCCCACTGACTCCTATCAGCCTCATTTGTCCATGGGATTTTCCAGGGATTTTTCCAGGCAAGAATACTGGAATTTGCTATTTCCTTTCCCAGGGAATCTTCTAAACCCAGGAATTGGATCTGCATCTCTTGTGTCCCCTGCATTGGCTCGTGGATTCTTTACCAATAGCGCAACCTAAGAAGTATATATATATATACATACCTAATTCACGTTGTTGTACAACAGAAACAAACACAACATTGTAAAGTAATTATACTCAAATAAACAAATAATATAAAATAATAAAAATAAAATTAAAGGTATTTCAGTTAGAAGGGAGAAAGTAAAGATATATCTATCTGTGATTACGTGACACTATATATATCAAAGAGCTTGCCATGTGGTGTATGCATATACAGTACTTTGCTAAAAGAAATTAAAGAAGACCTTAATATACCAGAAGACATAGCATATTCATGAATCAGAAGTATTAATATTGTTTAGATAGCAACAATTCCCAAATTGATCCACAGATTAAAACAATCTCTATCAAAATCCCAATTGATTCTTGGGGAATTACTATTATGATGCTTTTATAATTCATTTGAACACTCAAGGAACCAATGATAGCTTGAACAATTTTGATATAGAAGATATTTGGAGGATTCAGATGTCTGATTTCAAAACCTACTACAAATTTACAGGAAAACCAAGATGGTGTGGAAATGAAATGTTAGACATAGATCTCAAATAGAATTTGAACTCCAGAAATAAAACTTTGCATTTGTAGTCAGTTAACTTTTGGCAAAGACTCTAAGAGAATTCAATGTGAGAAAGAATAATCCTTTCAACAAATAGTTCAAGTCAGCTACACATTCACAGATAAAAATTAAATACCTATTCTACATTGTATACAAAAAATGACTTAAAATGGATAAAATAGAAGACTTAAACTATTCAAATATTGGAGGAGAATATGCACCATAGTTATGCAAAGTTGGACTAGGCAACAGTTTCTCAAATGACATTCAAAGAACAAGCAGAAATAACAAAAAGATTAGTTAGACCTCAACAAGTTTAGAAGAGTTTACCTCAAAGGACATCATTGTGAAAGATAAAAAGCCATAAAATGGACTGAAATTATTTGAAAATCATACATCTGATAAAAGGTTTGTACTCAGAATATGTAAAGAGTAGCATTGAATACACTACATGTGTATTCAGCAATAAAAATAACACATATGAAAATGAGTATAAGCTGAATAAACATTGTTCAAAAGAAGATACAAAAATGGTCAATAAATCAAATGAAAAATGTTTAATATCACTATTCGTCAGGGCAAAGCAAGTTAAAAACACAGTGAGATTTCATTTAACAACCACTAGGATGACTGTATTCAAAACAGAGTAAGTCTTGTGAGGTTGTGAATAAATTGGAAGCATCTTACACTGCTCATGGGAATGTAAAGTGCTGCATCCACTTTGGAAACAGCCTAGCAGTTCTTCAGAGTATTAAACATGGAGTTACCTTGTGACTCAGTAATTCCACTCCCTCTTAGGGATATAACTCAAAGAAATGAAACCTATATCCCCATAAATCTTATTAATATTTTTCACATGAATATTCATAGTCATAATAGCTCAAAGGTGAAAATGATCCAAATGTTAATGAACTAATGAATGGGTAAATAAAATGTGATATCTTCATAAAACAACATAGAATTGGTAGTTGCAAAGGGCTGGGCAAGGGAAGGAAGGCATGAAGGGAAAGATGAGTAACTCTGATGGCTATTGAATTTGGGGAGGGGAGGTGATTATGAAAATGTTCTTAAAGCGTTTTAGTGAGAATAGCACAAAGTTGTGTATGTGCTAAAATCATAGAATTGTATACTTACACAGAGGTAAATTTGATATATTTAATATATCACACAAAAAAGAATTTTTGAAGAGATTTATAATCCAGAGATGATCACTTAGTGTTAGATTATGGGGACACATGCTCCAAGATAAGGCTGCTATGTCTGATATCTAAAACTGAATTAATTTAATGCTTTATATCTAATATAATTAATGTCAGAAAATAATTTTAACTTGTAGACTAGAGTAGCTTGCCTACCATGGCTTCCCTGGTGGCTCAGATGGTGAAGTGTCTGCCTACAATGTGGGAGACTTGGGTTCAATCCTTGGGTCAAGAATATCCTCTGGAGAAGGAAATGGCAACCCACTCCAGTACTCTTGCCTGGAAAGTCTCATGGATGGAGGAACGTGGTGGGCTACAGTCCATGGCTTCACAAAGAGTTAGACACGACTTAGCAATTTCACTTTTCACTTTCAGGGTCATCATTGCCATCTTTCTAAATTCCATATATATGTGTTAGTATACTGTATTGGTGTTTTTCTTTCACTTTCAAAGTAACTTGTTAATCAGCATGATATGTATTAGAAAGAAGTTCTCTTGGATTTCCCTGGTGGTCTAGTGTTTAAGAATTCACCTGCTGGTGCCGGGGATTCTCTGTCAATTCAGTTCCATCCGGGTCCAGAAAGATTCCACATGCTGTGGGGCAACTAAGCCGTTGCATCATCAGCTAGTGAGCCTATGCTCTAGGGGCCACACACTGCAACTACTGAAGCTGGCATATTGAGAGCCCATGTTCCCAAAGAAGGGACACCATCACAATGATAAGTCCATGCACGGCAACTGAAGAATAGCCCTTATTTGCCTCAACTACATAAAGCCCTAATGCAGCAGGAAAAATCCAGTTCTTTCAAAAATAAAAAAGTAAAGATTTTTAACAAGGAAACAAGTTCTGATTTGTGATGTTAAGGTAATCCATTACACATAGATTAACTAAAAATGCTTTGATGATTGCATTAGTTTTACATAAATATGTGGGAAAACTTTTATGAGGCCTACAAACAATTACCTAATTGAAACCTAAATATCCCTCTGTCCAAATATTCTTTTAAGAGGTTTTTTTATATTGGCTATTGAAAAGTAAAGGGATAATTGATTGAATTTTATCATTTCTATTTTCACATAAGAGGTGGTCTATGATCTTAAAGGACAGAAAATTAATAAGTGTTTGTTCAATAGATGGCTGATATATGAGGACAGAATTTGTTCTGAAGTTTGCTTTCATTACATGTTATTCTCACATTTTAGAATAGCTACAAACCTCAAAACCACTTGGAGATAATCATTGTCTAACAAAGTTAAGTTGCACATAGCAAAACTAGTTTTGGTTAATTCCCACAGATAGGAGAAAATGGATTTGATGACCTAAGGAATTAACTGAAATATACAAGAATTGCAGAAAGGGTTTGCTTTAAAAAAGTCAAGAGACAGATTGACAAGGGGCAGAGTTCAATTTCAATTATGAATAGGTAAGCAAAGTAAAACGAAGCTAGTGGAGGTGGTGAAATCCGAGTTGAGCTATTTCAAATCCTGAAAGATGATGCTGAGAAAGTGCTGCACTCAATATGCCAGCAAATTTGGAAAACTCAGCAGTGGCCACAGGACTGGAAAAGGTCAGTTTTCATTCCAATCCCAAAGAAAGGCAAAGCAAAAGAATGCTCAAACTACCGCACAATTGCACTCATCTCACATGCTAGTAAAGTAATGCTCAAAATTATCCAAGACAGGCTTCACCAATACATCAACCATGAACTTCCTGATGTTCAAGCTGGTTTTAGAAAAGGCAGAGGAACCAGAAATCAAAGTGCCAACATCTGCTGGATCATGGAAAAAGTAAGAGAGTTCCTGAAAAAAAATCTATTTCTGCTTTATTGACTATTCCAAAGCCTTTGACTGTGTGGATCACAGGAAACTGTGGAAAATTCTGAAAGAGATGGGAATACCAGGCCACCTGACCTGGCTCTTGAGAAATCTGTATACAGGTCAGGAAGCAACAGTTAGAACTGGACATGGACCAACAGACTGGTTCAAAATAAGAAAAGGAGTGCATCAAGGCTGTATATTGTCATCCTGCTTATTTAACTTATATGCAGAGTACATCATGAGAAAAGCAGGACTGGAAAAAACACAAGCTGGAATCAAGATTGCCAGGAGAAATATTAATAACCTCAGATATGCAGATGACACCACCCTTATTGCAGAAAGTGAAGAGGAACTAAAAAGTCTCTTGATGAAAGTAAAAGAGGAGAGTGAAAAAGCTGGCTTAAAGCTCAACATTCAGAAAACGAAGATCATGGCATCTGGTCCCATCACTTCATGGGAAATACATGGGGAAACAGTGGAAACAGTGTCAGACTATATTTTTCTGGGCTCCAAAATCACTGCAGATGGTGACTGCAGACATGAAATTAAAAGACGCTTACTCCTTGGAAGAAAAGTTATGACCAACCTAGATAGCATATTCAAAAGCAGAGACATTACTTTGCCAACTAAGTTCCGTCTAGTCAAGCTATGGTTTTTCCTGTGGTCATATATGGATGTGAGAGTTGGACTGTGAAGAAGGCTGAGTGCCGAAGTATTGATGCTTTTGAACTGTGTTGGAGAAGACTCTTGAGAGTCCCTTGGACTACAAGGAGATCCAACCAGTTCATTCTGAAGGAGATCAGCCCTGGGATTTCTTTGGAAGGAATGATGCTAAAGCTGAAGCCCCAGTACTTTGGCCACCTCATGGGAAGAGTTGACTCTTTGGAAAAGACTTTGATGCTGGGAGGGATTGAGGGCAGGAGGAGAAGGGGACGACCGAGGATGAGATGGCTGGATGGCATCACGGATTCGATGGACGTGAACCTGGGTGAACTCTGGGAGATGGTGATGGACAGGGAGGCCTGGGGTGCTGCGATTCATGGGGTCGCAAAGAGTCGGACACCACTGAGCGACTGAATTAAACTGAACTGAACGGAAGCAAAGTAAGATCTAAAATATCTTTGTTTGGTTTAAAATCTAAATGAATACTGATGCATAAGACACTAATTTTTCAAGATACAAAATGTTTTATTATTATGTATCTTGAATATAAATAAATAAATGAATAAAAATGAATAAGTAAATGAATATAAATAAGTAAAGCCAATAGGTAATTTTCTCTCTTTTAAGTTTTCTCCTCTTCAAATTCTATATCCTTTGGTTTTAACTTTATTTAAATTAAGGCTGCATTAAAATAGGTGAGGTTCATGATCTAGAATTCTATAAAGAAGTCTGTGTAATATCTATAAATTCTATAAAGATGTCTATATTATAAAAAGGTCTATATAATATCAAAGATTTCTTACTCCAAAGAAATAAAATTTATTATCTAGACCAGTTTAACCAACATTGACTGACTACTATTAAAAAGATATTCTTGATCTGTCTTAAAGGAACCTAGAATTTTTATATTGTTTTTCAAATTGATTAAGTTTTTAAAGAATTAGATTATCTCTTTTGATCAATGACTTTTATGATCAAACTCACATGAAATAAACTTTTTTATGAAAAATAAATAAATAAATATATATATATAATTGCCTTTCTTAATGAATCAATCACTTCATAGAATTGTGATAACAGACCAGCTGGTTTTCAAATTTTGGAAAATGTTTTTCGATATACACTGTTAATAGAGTATTTAGTTATAAATTAATTTGAGCTTATTGTTTGTATAGTCTCACTAAAAGTTTAACATGCCTCTATTCAAAATGCATTTATATATATGAACTTGAATTCAAAAAGCATGAAAAATATTCAAAAATTACTCAATTTTAAAGTTTTAGATAATAAATAAAATGATATAGGTGAGGTTGTGAAATTTTGAAAGATCACACACAGACATTCCACTCAGTTCTTTAGTTTGCCACATTTATTACTTTAAAGAGGTTATTTACAAGCCCAACCTCAGTTTTATCATCTGGTTGCAATTTTAGATAATGAAATAGATGATAGTTTTGAAGGAAAAATTGATTCAGCTTAATCACTTGCAACTCTCTCACACTGACTTTATACTCATATCAGAGAACTGCCTGTTTTGTTGTTGGCAATTCTAATTTAAAATGCTTCAGTATGGAGAGTGTTTGTATTATATCAGTTTTATATTAATTTCAGGTTTATGCTCAGTAGAATCTAATATACTAACCAAAACTTTATTGTTAAGAGTAGCCAGCCAGCTTTTATCAAGTCCAAAGAAAGGATTATTAAAAGTATTTGCCTATATTTTTTTGAATATATGAGCCAATGTCTTTAATTATAGACAGGATCTCATTGGTTAAATAGGGGGCTGTGTCAAAAATCTTTTAGGAGATGGATAAAAATACTTTAAAAATAATCACCATCCTTGAACAAATCAAAGTATAAGGATCTTTTGTAATTCTCTTTTAACTTCCAAGTTGGTGTGTGATATTTGATTCCTAAACTGTTGTGTACTCAGAGACTACCAATTGCCAATAGAATTCTGCTTCCAGTATATTTTTGATCTTTTTTTCAGTTTTGTTAATAAGTGCCACCAAATTACCACACTATCTCAATTTGAAAGGTTTAACTACAATTCCTTTATTTTTTTTTTCCCTGTTCATTTTCCTAATTGTGTAATGGTAACCTATCTCTTACCCAATGGGCTGCAGAGTATTTGATGACACGTTGTGTCTGGACATTCACATAAATTTAGATTATTAAACATTCATCCAGTTTTAAACTCCAAATTGATATCTAATTCTTTAAACTTGTCCACTCTTGACAAGGGACGTTCAACTTTAAGGGATCTAATATGTTTTCTTCCTTTGCGTGTCATTTCTCAAGGACTCTCTGTTCCTTATCAGTTCCTGGAAAACAGGAATGAGCAGAGCTGCATGCAGTTCTCAAGACTGAGATCATGGGGAAGAGCACCTGCTTGGATTCACTTCAGTGACTCTCTTCAGTGACCTTTAACTTACTATCCATTTTGTTGCAACTGGTGGAATTTCATTCTTTTTACTGGCTGAGTAATCATTTTATTGAAGATATATAAGCATGCGTTTCAGTGAATAAAGTACCCTTGTTTCACTCAAGACTTGGATCCCCTGTGTCCTTCTTATTGACTCCAGTCCCCAGGTTCCCGTCTCCGAAGATCATGACACACTCTTACATACACAGTATATTTGTTCCACTTGTCCCTTCAGTTCCTGATGAAGGGAAGAGGATGTGCTATTTTCTGCTCTGCTTTCTTCCTTCTTGGAATAAAGGTGTGGTATTTGAATTGGTCCTGGATTAATTTCACCCTATATAGTTGTAAGATAAGCCCTTCAGGTACCCGTATGGAAGCTTGGAGGCAGGTGAAAAAAATGAGTGTTTCATTAAAAAGTTTAGTTGATGGCTGATCACCTTGCTTCTCTCATTATTATTAATGAACCGTTGTGCTCTAGGTTGAAGATAGAAATGGTTTTCTTAGAAGAAGAAGTCGGATTATTTACAGAATTTCCAGCTTTCTATCAAACCCTTTTGGTATCCTTTGTGTCCTGACACAAGCAATATACTTTTCTATAGTCTTCTTGTGCAGCTGCTAATTTTCCAAATGGATGATAAACACAAAGACACTCTTACATGCTTTCCATGCCAATAGATGGATAGTCTTATGAGCAACTCCATTGTCCTAATGTATGCACATTTTTTAAAAAGTCTTCTATTTATCAAATAAATATTAGATCTGTGATCTAAGTCAGCTGTCGATGGAGAATTCCAGCATTAAAAAAAAAAAAAAAGTCAATCAGAATTCTACTGCCACCGAAAATCTCCACTAGTAGTATTCTTGCAGTATCCCTATTTTACCTTATCCTGAGATAGACAAAACAAGGGAGAGAATCAGAGTACTCTATTTTGGGCCCCAAACTGAAGATACTTTTAAAGTCTTTTGCTTGAGTAATGTTTGGGATTGTCAGACTGTATACATTCACCTTTGAAGAGCATTAAGGTCGGTCAACACCAAAATCAGATTGATTATATTCTTTTTAGCCAAAGATGGAGAAGCTCTATACAGTCAACAAAAACAAGACCAGGAGCTGACTGTGGCTCAGATCATGAACTCCTTATGACCAAATTCAGACTCAAACTGAAGAAAATAGAGAAAACTGCTATACCATTCAGGTATGACCTAAATCAAATACCTTATGATTATACAGTGGAAGTGAGAAATAGATTGAAGGGCCTAGATCTGATAGATAGACTGCCTGATGAACAATGGAATGCGGTTCGTGACATTGTACAGGAGAAAGGGATCAAGACCACCCCCAAGGAAAAGAAATGCAAAAAAGCGAAATGGCTATCTGGGGACGCCTTACAAATAGCTGTGAATAGAAGAGAGGTGAAAAGCAAAGGAGAAAAGGAAAGATATAAGCATCTGAATGCAGAGTTCCAGAGAATAGCAAAAGAGATAAGAAAGCCATCTTCAGTGATCAATGCAAAGAAATAGAGGAAAAGAACAGAATGGGAAAGACTAGAGATCTCTTCAAGAAAATTAGAGATACCAAAGGAATATTTCATGAAAAAATGGGCTCGATAAAGGACAGAAATGGTATGAGCCTAACAGAAGCAGAATAATTTAAGAAGAGGTGGCAAGAATACACAGAAGAACTGTACAAAAAAGATCTTCACGACTGAGATAATCACAATGGTGTAATCACTCATCTAGAGCCAGACATCCTGGAATGGGAAAGTCAAGTGGGGCTTAGGAAGCATCACTACAAACAAAGCTAGTGGAGGTGATGGAATTCCAGTTGAGCTATTCCAAATCCTGAAAGATGATGCTGTGAAAGTGCTCACACAATATGCCAGCAAATTTGGAATACTAAACATTGGCCTCAGGACTGGAAAAGGTCAGTTTTCATTCCAATCCCAAAGAAAGACAATGTCAGAGAATGCTCAAAGTACCACACATTGCACTCATCTCACATGCTAGTAAAGTAATGCTCAAAATTCTCCAAGCCAGGCTTCAGTAATACGTGCACCGTGAACTTCCAGATGTTCAAGCTGGTTTTAGAAAAGGCAGAGGAACCAGAGATCAAATTGCCAACATCCACTGGATCATGGAAAAAGCAAGAGAGTTCCAGAAAAAAATATTTATTTCTGCTTTATTGACTATGCCAAAACCTTTGATTCCGTGGGTCAAATAAACTGTGGAAAAGTCTGAAAGAGATAGGAAAACCAGACCACTTGACCTGCCTCCTGAGAAACCTATATGCAGGTCAGGAAGCAACAGTTAGGACTGGACATGGAACAACAGACTGGTTCCAAATAGGAAAAGGAGTACATCAAGGCTGTATATTGCCACCCTGCTTATTTAACTTCTATGCAAAGTACATCATGAGAAACTCTGGGCTGGAGGAAACACAAGCTGGAATCAAGATTGCCAGGAGAAATATCAATAACTTCAGATATGCAGATAACACCACCCTTATGGCAGAAAGCGAAGAGGAATTAAAAAGTCTGTAGATGAAAGTGAAAGAGGAGAGTGAAAAAGCTGGCTTAAAGCTCAAGATTCAGAAAAAGAAAATCATGGCATCTAGTCTCATCACTTCATGAGAAAGAGATGGGGAAACAGTGGAAACAGTACCAGACTTTATTTTTCTGGGCTCCAAAATCACTTCAGATGGTGACTGCAGCCATGAAATTAAAAGACGCTTACTCCTTGGAAGGAAATTATGACCAACCTATATAACATATTGAAAAGCAGAGACATTACTTTGCCAACTAAGGTCCGTCTAGTCAAGGCTATGGTTTTTCCAGTGGTCATGTAAGAATGTGAGAGTTGGACTATGAAGAAGGCTGAGTGCCGAAGAATTGATGGTTTTGAACTGTGGTGTTGGAGAAGACTCTTGAGAGTCCCTTCAACTGCAAGAAGATCCAACCAGTCCATTCTAAAGGAGCTCAGTCCTGGGTGTTCTTTGGAGGGAATGATGCTAAAGCTGAAACTCCAATACTTTGGCCACCTCATTTGAAGAGTTAACTCATTGGAAAATACTGATACTCATTGGAAAATACAGGGAGGGATTTGGGGCAGGAGGAAAAGGGGATGACAGAGGATGAGATGGCTGGATGGCACCACCAACTGGATGGAGGTGAGTTTGAGTGAACTCCGGGGGTTAGTGATGGACAGGGAGGCCTGGCGTGCAGCAGTTCTTGGGGTCGCAAAGAGTCGGACATGACTGAGGGACTGAACTGAACTGAGAGACATCGGGCTAATTGTTGGCATACCCACTTTAAGGTGGGACCTATATCAATTCCAACATTAGCATAATCGGAGAACTCACACAATGAATGAAAGGTAGCACAGTAGAGCGTACATACATGTGAACAGCTCCAGAATAGAATTGCCCCGTGACTTCCCTCCCAGCCTCCTTACACAATACCAGTCAAACCTGCTATGAGGGAAATAAATATGAAGGTTAAATTTATAGGAAATTGCATATATATATATATCACATATATATATATATATATGTGATATATATATATATATATGTTATGTTTATGTGTATACACAGTCATGCATACATATTTCATATGATCAGGAAAAGTAGTGCCTTATGAAACAATCTCTGAGTTATTTGGTAACACTTAGATATAAGTATTAATGCCAATTTAGTCATTACCCTTGATAAATCTAAGCTTGATTTCAAAATATATTTTAAAATTTCCATGAAGAGTAAGAGTTGTAGTACAATGTGTGACCGTTTTTGTCAAAGGATCATAAAGAAGCATTATGTTAAAAGCATTTTGTGAGTTTCGTAAAACAGAGGAAGGAAGCATTTCTGCCAAAGGCATCTGAGCTCTGTAAATCTTAAATGTAATTTTAAAAGAAATTTACTTCAGACAAAAGAGAGCAAAATGAATGTCAGAAAGAAAACTATTTGATGTGTAATTAATATGGAATAAACATACCAGATTACTCTAGAGTATTAAAATAAGAATTATATGTGAAAATCTCTTAAGAGACAGTAAAATTAGATTAATACTTTGGGAATAAATAGAAGTGGTTCAGGGTTACTGGTTTACTCTTTTGATGGGGACTACAGTAAAGAGAGAGGTATGCTTATAATATTATAAATGAACTTCCTAAACTCTGATCTGTTAAAATGCATTAAAAGAAAAAATTAAAATGTATTTTGCATATAATAAAAACAATGGGCTTAACCATTTCATGGAAGAATATTATAGAAACAAAAGTAATTTTAAAAAAGTATCTTTCTATAAATTAATCTTACTGAGTTAAAGACTAAATGATTTGTTAACTTGATTTAATTAAGTTCTCGTTTTGTTATAAAATTTAAATCTATTTGGAAATCTATGTAAGTTATTACTGTACACAGAATAGACACTATCAAGTATTTGTTGTAAAATAATTGGATTAGTGAATTAATGAGTCATTAAGAATAACCTTTTATTGAAAATATTAATGTTCTGTATTTTGACTTGTATCTTCAGAAAGATATCAAATTGTCATTTTATTTTTTACTTGATTTTGATTTTATTTATTTTACTTTCAATTAGTATAGTTCATATTAGTAAAAGAGAATAGAGTCATACACCAGTGAAATTTTACTAACCTAAATTTTATGAAACTAAAATGTATTACTATCATTTATACATCTAGTGCTCTGTAAAAGCACAAAGAAGAGTCTTTCAAATATATTTACTAAAATATTCCACATATATATATATATTTGTAATAAGTATTATTGAAGAATTTACTTAATGTAGGATTCTGTAGCATGAAGTATCAAGGTTATGAGAGATCAAGACAAATACCTAGGGTATAAAGATTTTATGACTGAAGTCAAGTGGGCTTTAGAAAGCATTACTACAAACAAGGCTAATGCACATGGTGGAAATCCAGGTTAAGCTATCTAAAATCCTAAAAAGATGGTGATATTAAAATGCTGCACTCAGCATGTCAGCAAATTTGGAAAACCTTACAGTGACCACAGGACTAGAAAATGCATTTTTTATTCCAGTCCCAAAGAAGGGCGGCGCCAAAAAATATTCAAACTACTAAACAATTACCCTCATTTCCAGTGCTACTAAAGTTATGCTCAAAATCCTGCAAGCTAGGTTTCAGCAGTATGTGAACCAAGAACTTCCAGATGTACAGGCTGGATTTAGAAAATCCAGAGGAACCACAGATCAAATTGCCAACATTTGTTGGGTTGGATAGAAAGTAAGGAAATTTCAGGATAACATCTACTTCTGCTATGCCAAAGCCTTTGACTGTGGGGATCACACACACACACACACACACAAAAAAAAAACATGGAAAATTCTTCAAGAGATGGGAATACCATACCACCTGACCTGCCTCCTGAGAAATATGTATGCAGGTCAAGCAGCAATAATTAAAACTGGACATGAAAAACATACTGGTTCCAAATAGAGAAAGAAGTATATCAACGCTGTATATTTTCACCCTGTTTATTTAACTTATATGCAGAGTATATCATGAGAAATGCTGGACTATATGAAGCACAAGATGGAATCAAGATTGCTGGGAGAAATATCAATAACTTCAGATATGCAGATAACACCACCCTTACGGGAGAAATTGAAGGAGAACTAATGAAGAAAGTGATGAAAGTGAAAGAGGAGAGTGAAAAAGTTGGCTTAAAGTTCAGCATTCAGAAAACTAAGATCATGGCTTCTTGTCCCATCACTTCATGGCAAATAGGAAAACAGTGGAAACAGTGACAGACTTTATTTATTTATTTTTTTTTGGGGGGGCGGGGGCGGGAGGCTCCAAAATCACTGCAGCTGGTGAGTGCATCCATGAAATTAAAAAAAAAAAAAAAATAAAGCTTGCTCCTTGGAAGAAAAGTTATGACCAAACTAGAGAATTATTAAAAAGCAAAGACATTACTTTTCCAAAAACGGTCCATCTAGTCAAACCTTTGATTTTTCCAGTAGTCATGTATGGATGTGAGAGTTGGACTATAAAGAAAGCTGAGCACTGAAGAACTGATGCTTTTGAACTGTGGTGTTGGAGAAGACTCTTGAGAGTCCCTTGGACAGCAAGGAGATCCAACCAGTCTATCCTAGGAAGGATGGAAAGGAAAGGGAATCAGTCTTGAATATTCATTGAAAGCTGAAGCTGAAACTCCAGTACTTTGGCCACCTGATGCGAATAACTGACTCATTGAAAAGACCCTGATGCTGGGAAAGATTCAAGGTGGGAGGATAAGGGGACGACAGAGGATTAGATGGTTGAATGGCATCAGTGACTCAATGAACATGAGTTTGAGTTAACTCTGGGAGTTGGTGATGAACAGGGAAGCCTGGTATGCTGCAGTCCATAGGGTCACAGAGTTGGACACAACTGAGCAACTGAATGGAACTGAAGATGTACAAAGTAATATTTTGACATGCATATGCATTGTGAAACGACTACTGCAATCAAGCTAATTATCACATCCATCATCACACATAGTTACCTTTTTTATTTCTGTGGTGAGAACACTTAATATCTACTTTAAGCAACATTCAAGTGTACAACACACTGTTATTAACTACAGTTACCATGATGTAGTTTGAGCATTCTTTGGTATTGCCTTTCTTTGGGATTGGCATGAAAACTGACCTTTTCCCTTCCTGTGGCCACTGCTGAGTTTTACAAATTTGCTCAAATATTGAGTGTAGCACTTTCACAGCTTCATCTTTCAAGATTTGAAACAGCTACACTGGAATTCCATCATCTCCACTAGCTTTGTTCATAGTGATGTTTCCTAAGGCCCACTTGACTTTCACATTCCAGGATGTATGGCTCTAGGTGAGTGATCACACCATCGTGATAATCTGGGTAGTGAAGATATTTTTTTGTATAGTTCTTCTGTGTATTCTTGCCACCTCTTCTTAATATCTTCTGCTTCTGTTAGGTCCCTATCTTTGTCCTTTTTTGAGCCCATCTTTGTATGAATGTTACCTTGGTATCTCTAATTATCTTGAAGAGATCTCTAGTCTTTCCTATTCTATTGTTTTCTTTTATTTCTTTGCTTTGATCCCTGAAAGGCTTTCTTATTTCTCCTTGCTATTCTTTGGAACTCTGCATTCAAATAGATATATCTTTCCTTTTCTCCTTTGCTTTTCACTTCTCTTTTCACAGCTATTTTTAAGGCCACCTCAGACAGCCATTTTTTTTTTTTTTTGCATTTCTTTTCCATGGGGATGGTCTTGCTCCCTGTCTCCTGTACAATGTCATGAGCCTCCGTCCATAGTTCATCAGGCAGTCTATCAGATCTAGTCCCTTAAATCTATTTCTCACTTCCACTGTATACTTATAAGGGATTTGATTTAGGTCATATCATAAGCGTTTAATGGTTTTCCACAATTTCTTCAATTTTACTGTGATTTTGGCAATAAGGAGTTCATGATCTGAGCCACAGTCAGCTCCCAGTCTTGTTTTTGCTGACTGTATAGAAGTTCTCCACTTTTGGCTGCAAAGAATATAATCAATCTGATTTCAGTGTTGACCATCTAGTGATGTCCACGTGTAGAGTCTTCTCTTGTGTTGTGGGAAGAGGGTATTTGCTACGACCAGTGTGTTCTCATGGCAAAACTCTATTAGACTTTCCGTTTAGTTCAGTCACTCAGTCGTGTCCAACTTTTTGCAACCCCATGAATTGCAGCATGCCAGGCCTCCCTGTGCATCACCAACTCTCGGAGTTCACTCAAACTCATGTCCATCGAGTTGGTGATGCCATCCAGCCATCTCATCCTCTGTCATCCTCTTCTCCTCCTGCCCCCAATCCCTCCCAGCATCAGAGTCTTTTCCAATGAGTCAACTGTTCAAATAAGGTGGCCAAAGTACTGGAGTTTCAGCTTTAGCGAGTCCCTTGGACTGCAAGTAGATCCAACCAGTCCATCCTAAAGGAGATCATTCCTGGGTGTTCATTTGAAGGACTGATGTTGAAGCTAAAACGCCAATACTTTGGCCACCTGATGAGAAGAGCTGACTCATTTGAAAAGACCCTGATGCTGGGAAATATTGAGGGTAAGAGGAGAAGGGCATAACAGAGAATGAGATGGTTGGATAGCATCATTGACTTGATGGACATGGGTTTGGGTGGACTCTGGGAGTTGATGATAACCAGGGAGGCCTGGCATGCTGCAGTTCATGGGGTCACAAAGAGTCAGACACGACTGACTGAAATTAACTGAGCCGTGCTATATGTCTACATAATTAATTCAGCTTAAAATAGAAAGTTTATATCCTTTGACTAATATCTCTTCTTTTCCCCCACTTCAGTCATTTGCAAACAATATTCTACATTTCTTTCTTGAGTTTGAATTTTCTCTATTTTACTTGTAGGTGATACCATACAGTATTTGCCTTTCTGTGTATGGCTTATCTCATTTAGCATCATAATGTCCAGATTTGTCCATCATGTCACAAATGACAGTATTTCTTTGTTTCTGGCATATAATATCCTATTATATCCCATATATTTACACATGCATATATATGTGCATATATATACACATATACATATCCCAGTTTGTGTACATGTGTGTGAGTGTGTATATATATATATATATATATATATATATATATATAATTAATAATATATAAGCATGCAATTACAATGTACTCATATACATTAATGCTCGTGTGCTAAGTTGCCTCAGTCATGTCTGATTCATTGTGACTCTATGGACTGTAGCCCTCCAGGCTCCTGTGTCCATGAGGATCCCCCAAGCAAGAACATTGGAGTGGATTGCCATGCCCTCCTCCAAAGGAACCCCCAACCCTGGGATCAAACACACATCCCTTATGTCTCTTGCATTGTCAGGCATGTGCTTTACCACTTATGCCACTTGAGAAGCCCCATACTTATAACACATAATGATATAATAAAATCTATTAGAGTATTATGGTATAAATTATTCATTTTCTTCATGCATTGACACAAGTCATTTCCATGTCTTGGCTATTGTGAATAATATTGCAATGGACATGGGTGTGCGTATATCTCCTCAATATACTGCTTTTATTCTCTTTACATGTATACCCAGATATGGGACTGCTGGAAAAAAAAAAAATGTAGTTTTATTTTTAAAATGTTTTTCAGATCTATGTATTGTTTTCCATAGTGACTAAGCTAATTTATATATCTACCAACAACATAGGACTTCTTTTCCTTCATGCATTCACCAACTCTAGTTATATATGTGTACAACTAGTCCATTTCTTTCTTTATTGGTGTTGTATAGTATTACACATAAATATTCCACAGTTCATTGATTAAATCTCTTTAGTGTACTTTTATGTCATGCCTATTTTTATATAAATATATTTTTATGTATCATCATGTATATATGTAAAAGATTATTAAAAAAAAAAAAAACTCCAGAAGTAAAATGAGTATGGCATTTAGCATGAGTATGTTAAACTTTATAAATAGAGCACACTTTTCTCAGAAAAATAGTTTTTGAAAAGTACAACTTTTGTTTTGATTCACCACTATATTCTCAACATCTCAAGGAGTGTCCCTTGCAGGCTGGAGGAGGAGAAGGAGAAGCAGAAGAAGAGGAAGAGGGAGTGTTGGGCCCCGGCCACTGTGGCCAGCTTGACCTGCCCTTTTTGCTTGCAGCCTGTGCCCCACTCCAATGGCTGCTGTGTCAGGCTCCCTGGCCACAGGCACCAGCAAACAGACCTAAACCCAGAAGCCTGAGATGTGCCAGGTTTGCGCTTCCTCTGACCCTGCACACAATTCAAACTACAGCACAATTGCACTGATCTCACACACTAGCAAAGTAAGGCTCAAAATTCTCCAACCAAGGTTCAAAAGTACATGAGCCAAGAAATTCCAGATGTTCCAGCTGGATTTAGAAAAGGAAGAGGAACCAGAGATCAAGTTGCCAACATCTTTTGGATCATAGAAAAAGCGAGAGGATTCCAGAAACACATCTACCTCTGCTTCGCTGACTACACCAAAGCCTTCGACTATCTGGATCACAACAAACTGTGGAAAATTCTTCAAGAAATGGGAATATCAGACCACCTGACCTGCCTCTTAAGAAATCCGTATGCAGGTCAAGAAGCAACAGTTAGAACTGGACATAGAACAAGGACTAGTTACAAATTGGGAAAGGAGTATGTCAAGGCTGTATATCATCACCTTGCTTATTTAATTTATATGCAAAATATATTACATGAAATGCCAGGGTAGATGAAGCACAAGGTGTAATTAATATTTCAGAGAGAAACATGAATAACCTCATATAGGCAGGTGACACCATCCTTAGGGCAGAAAGTGAAGAGGAACTAAAGAGCCTCCTGATGAAAGTGATAGAGGAAAGTGAAAAAAAAAAAAAAAAAACAGACTCAAAACTCAAAATTCAAAGAAACTAAGATCATGGCATCTGGTTCCATTACTTCATGGCAAATAAATGAGGAAGCAATGGAAACAGTTACACACTTTATTTTCTTGGGCTCCAAAATTACTGCAGATGGTGACTGTGTGCATGGGATTAACAAATGCTTGCTCCTTGGAAGATAAACTATGACCAAAATGGACAGCATATTAAAAAGCAGAGACATTGCTTTGTCAACAAATGTCTGTATAGTTAAAGCTGTGGTTTTTCCAGTAATCTTGTATGAATGTGAGAGTTGGACCATAAAGAAAGCTGACTGCTGAAAAATTCAGCAGTGTTGTGTTTGGAGAAGACTTTTGAAAGTCCTCTGGACTGCAAGGAGATCAAGCCAGTCAATCCTAACGGAAATCAGTCCTGAATATTCATTGGAAGGACTGATGCTAAAGATGATACTCTAATACTTTGTCCACCTGAAGGGAAGAAATGACTCATTGGAAAAGACCCTGATGCTGGAAAAGACTGAAGGCAGGAGAAGGGGACAACAAAGGATGAGATGGCTATATGGAATCCCCAACTCAGACATGAGTCTGAGCAAGCTCTGGGAGTTAGTGATGGACAGGGAGGCCTCGTGTGCTGCAGTCCATGGGGTTACAATGAGTTGGACATGAGTGAGTGACTGAACTGAACTGAACAAGAAGTGCCCAGCACATGGTAGGAATTAAATAAACATTTGCTGAATGAATAAATGAACATTGATAATAAGTAGTGATTTTTAGATCTACTCTCTCTATTTCCTATTATTAGGGCAGGAGTACATGAAGAAATAGGACTTACTAGATGTCTTACTGGTAAAGACTCCATCTGCCAAAGCTGGAGACACAGGAGATGTGGGTTGGATCCCTCGGTCAGGGAGGAGGAAATGGCAGCCCACTCCAGTGTTCTTAATGCAAAACCCCATGGACAGAAGAACCTGGTTGGCTACACTCCATGGGGTTGCAAAATGTCAGATACAACTAAGCAATTTAGCTCACATACACAGAGATGTACATTCAATGTGTCTAAATATTTAAAAGTTTTAATGAAGTTATTGAATTGTTAGATTAAACAAGTTCTGTTCTTCCATCTTGACAAATACATTTTTCAAGTGGCCTGAGTTCCCAGATGCTCCTTAGGTACATGGCTCTCTAGAAAAATACATCTCTCCCACTAACTCCAGGCAAGTATCTTGTCCCATTTTCTTCAACAACTTGGGGTGTATGTTTTAGCTTCTCTTACACATATATGGACCCTCTAGTCCACAAGTTTGTGTTTAACAGGACCTGAAACTCTTGCCATTTAATTACTTTCAGGGTAAGGGATGTACAAATTAGGGGTATAATCTGTCCTTTTGAGGTCAGACCTGGGGAAGAGCTTAACAGAAGACCTGGAAGTGGTCTGAGAACTTTTTGGTTCAGAAGTCAAAGTTCCTAGTTTCCAGGAGACTTGTTTAGCAGAGAAGAATGTGGATTTCTGGTGGGCACATCCTTGGTTCTTTTTCTTCTGAGAAAGTATTTGGCAAGAAGAGGGACAGAGGAGGTGCACTTTTAGGTACTGTTTAAACATCTGTGATAGTCACCAATTAATTTTTTTTCTAATGTTTTATTTATTTTTAATTAGTTAATTTATTTTAATTACAAGATAATTCCTTTAGAGTAAAGTGATGAGTTTTGCTATGCATTGACATGAATCAGCCATGAGTGTACATGTGTCTCCCATCCTAAAACCCACTCCCACCTCTCTCCCCACCCCATCTCTCTGGGTTGTCCCAGAGCACGAGCTTTGAGCCCTACTTCATGCACGGAACTTTCACTGGTCATCTATTTTACATATGGTAATATACTTGTTTTAATGCTATTCCCTAAAATCATCCCTCCCTTGCCTTCTCCCACATAGTCCAAAAGTGTTCTTTACATCTGTGTCCCCTTTGCTGCCTTGCATATAAGATCATCATTTATCTGTTTTATTTTGATTGTAACAAAATTATTTCCTAAAAGATGAGTTAGCAATTTTTTTTTTTTAATTATAAGATCCTACACTGGTCCCATCACTTCATGGGAAATAGATGGGGAAACAGTAGAAACAGTGTAAGATTTTATTTTTTGGGGCTCCCAAATCACTGCAGATGGTGACTGCAGCCATGAAATTAAAAGACGCTTACTCTTTGGAAGAAAAGTTACGACAAAACTAGATAGTATATTCAAAAGCAGAGACATTACTTTGCTGACTAAGGTCTGTCTAGTCAAGGCTATGGTTTTTCCTGTGGTCATGTATGGATGTGAGAGTTGGACTATGAAGAAGGCTGACCGCCGAAAAACTGATGCGTTTGAACTGTGGTGTTGGAGAAGACTCTTGAGGGTCTCTTGGACTGCAAGGAGATCCAACCAGTCCATTCTGAAGGACATCAACCCTGGGATTTCTTTGGAAGGAATGATGCTAAAGCTGAAGCTCCAGTACTTTGGACACCTCATGCGAAGAGTTGACTCACTGGAAAAGACTCTGATGCTGGGAGGGATTGGGGGCAGGAGGAGAAGGGGACGACCCAGGATGAGATGGTTGGATGGCATCACGTACTCGATGGATGTGAGTCTGAGTTAACTCTGGGAGATGGTGATGGACAGGGAGGCCTGGCATGCTGTGATTCATGGAGTCACAAAGAGTCGGACACAACTGAGCGACTAAACGGAACTGAACACATAGAAAATCACATTTCAATAAATGCAATCAGATAAATGTAACAGAAAACTGTAAACATTTTTCATTGAAAGAGCCCAAGCACACACAGGCATTTAATGCTGGAGTCAGTGTTATACTTGAAATATTTTGTCATTCTGCAATTATACTTAGAAATTATCATCGAGACAATGACTTCCCATATTAAGTGTATAGACACACTTTGAACATACACTATGTCAATGTTTAAAGTAGTTTAGTGTAACAATGAGCTTGTTTCTTGCTCATTAATTTATCTAATCTTAGACTGATGATAATGGTATTCACAAAGGATATGGATATTTAAATTGTTTCTATCTTTTGTTTCAATATCATCCAATGAAGAAAAATCATTCTCATGCATATATGTTGATGATATTAAAAGAAGAGATTTAATGTAATTTATTCACATGAAAAAATAGTGCTGCATTTTCAAAATTTGTTTGTTGGTTGCTAATTCTAGCTACTTCATTTGTAAATTATATTTAAATATGCAACTTTTAATGAAAAATGATATGGGGTTCACATATTTTTGCATGTTTTCTTTTAATGCATAGAAAAGTTTAAATTTCTATACATTTCATTTTAATGGAAAATAAAATTTTAAGCAATTTATCAACTTTGTAAAATGTTCAAATGAAAGTGATAACTTTCAAATATCATCACCTTCTTTGATAATGATTGTTAAAAATTATGAAGCATATAGTAACAATCTAGTGAAATTGTGTTTTTTTAACTTTTATTTTCATCTTTGGATATTTTTATTTCTCAATAAGAAAACACATTTCCATACTTGTATGAAGGCATTAAATTATTAAAAAATACAAAGTGTAAACAATGAAGCAAGTATGAATGTCCAGTTTCTATCATTAAAATGTTAAGAACAGTCTGGTTCCTTACTTTGCATAAACACAATTGCATAACGTTTTGTAGTTCAAAATTCTCACCATAAATTATCTCCTAAATAACCAATGTGACATTGCATGTACCTCTACAAAGGTGTATGCTACACTTTCACAGAAAAAAAAAAGAGAAATTTGAAATGTATTAGCTGTGAATAGTTCACAAGCTTTACTATGTTACTAAACACTGTTTTGTGGCTTATTTTATTTATTTATTTATTTGAGAAAGGTGAATAATCAGGGAGATATTTTTTTCTCTATGCAAAAAGCAGTGTATTGATTTGTATACAGTCTGCTGCACCATGAGGAAATATCTCTGCAAAAAAAAATAAATAAATACCAAAGAGTTTTTATACACACTGAGACTATATTTGATCAATTCATTTTAAGATATTAAACATTGCAGAAAGGTTCTACTATGATTGTCTAATTAACAGGTGATAGAAGCTCCTCAATATTACTTTAACAAGAACTAACTTATTTTATACTCAGTATGTCACAGCAATCTCAAATTGTTTTAAAAATGTTAAACACTTATTGTCAGTGTTTAGATTACTAAATTGGCAAAGCACATAGGGTAGTCTAAACCTTTAAATTTATGAATCTTTTTTTGATTTTTTAATGATACATAACTTTAATATGCTAAATATCCCCTTTTCATATGTGTTTTTGGATGTCCTTTAAAATATAGATATACAATGGTATTATGAATGGCTTGCTTTCAAATCAGTGCATTGAAGTCAAATCATATGTAGGGGACTATCTGTATGTGAACAATGTATTGATAATTTTGTATAATGCAGACTTGTTGTGTTCCTTGTCATTAAAACTGAACAAAGAACGTGTAACTCTTAATAGTTTCTAGGGAAGGGGATACCTGTGCATTCAGTTCAGTTCAGTTCATTTCAGTCACTCAGTCATGTCCGACTTTTTGCAACTCCATGAATTATAGCACACCAGGTCTCCCTGTCCATCACCAGCTCCTGGAGTTCACTCAGACTCACGTTCGTCGAGTCAGTGATGCCATTCAGCCATCTCATCCTCTGTCGTCCCCTTCTCCTCCTGCCCCCAATCCTTCCCAGCCTCAGAGTCTTTTCCAATGAGTCAACGCTTCTCATGAGGTGGCCAAAGTATTAGAGTTTCAGTTTTACCATCAGTCCTTCCAATGAACACCCAGGACTAATCTCCTTTAGGATGGACTGGTTGGATCTCCTTGCAGTTCAAGGGAATCTCAAGAGTCTTCTACAACACCACAGTTCAAAAGCATCAATTCTTCCAGGCTCAGCTTTCTTCATAGTCCAACTCTCACATCCATACATGAGCACTGGAAAAACCATAGCCTTGACTAGACAGACCTTTGTTGGCAAAGTAATGTCTCTGCTTTTTATTTATTTTTATTTAATTTTTATTTTTACTTTATTTTACTTTACAATACTGTATTGGTTTTGCCATACATTAACATGAATCCACCACAGGTGTACATGTGTTCCCAAATATGATCCACCCCTCCCACCTCCCTCCCCATAACATCTCTCTGGGTCATCCCCGTGCACCAGCCCCAAGCATCCTGTATCCTGCCTCGGACATAGACTGGCGATTTGTTTCTTACATGATAGTATACATGTTTCAGTGCCGTTCTCCCAAATCATCCCACCCTCTCCCTCTCCCTCTGAGTCCAAAAGTCTGCTCTACACATCTGTGTCTCTTTGCTGTCTTGCATACAGGATCATCATTGCCATCTTTCTAAATTACATATGTAACCAACCTAGATGTCCATCAGCAGATGAATGGATAATAAAGCTGTGGTACATATACACAATGGAGTATTATTCAGCCATTAAAAAGAATACATTTGAATCAGTTCTAATGAGATGGATGAAACTGGAGCTGATTATACAGAGTGAAGTAAGCCAGAAAGAAAAACACCAATACAGTATATCTGATTTTTAATGTGCTATCTAGGTTGGTCATAACTATGCAGATCAGGAAGCAACAGTTAGAACTGGACATAGAACAGACTGGTTCTAAACAGGAAAAGAAGTACGTCAAGGCTGTATATTGTCACCCTGCTTGTTTAACTTATATACAGAGTACATCATGAGAAACTCTGGGCTGGAAGAAGCACAAGCTGAAATTAACATTGCCAGGAGAAATATCAATAACCTCAGATACGCAGATGACACCACTCTTATGGCAGAAAGTGAAGAGGAACTCAAAAGCCTCTTGAGGAAAGTGAAAGAGGGGAGTGAAAAAGTTGGCTTAAAGCTCAACATTCAGAAAACGAAGATCATGGCATTTGGTCCCATCACTTCATGGGAAATAGATGGGGAAACAGTGAAAAACAGTGTCAGACTTTATTTTGTGAGCTCCAAAATCACTGCAGATGGTGATTGCAGCCATGATATTAAAAGATGCAGACTCCTTGACTAGCAATAAAAAATCCTTTGCTAATTTTTTCCCATTGAGTTGGTCTGCCACATTACTGTTTGGTTTTTTAATATATTAAAATGCAGTGTCACTGGAAACTTTCTTCTTGCCATGCTTTGTTTCTGCAATGTCAAGATAACATTTCTGATACAGTCTTAGACTAATGTTGACAATTTATTTGTATATATATATATTAATATAAATATTTAATATAATCACTGGAAACTATACTTTTAAGAAATCACAAACCTCTATTATTTTATGTAAAATACTGAACATCTGATTAGAACATTTTTAAAACTCTTTTATTGAGATACAGTTAAATACTATATAATCACATTTAAAGTGTATAGTTAATTTTTTTTTAGCATATTCAAAGCTGTGTAATCTTCACACTAACATTTTTGAAAACTGTTATCATTCCAACAGAAGTCCTATTTCCTTTAGGAGCCTAAATAATATTTCTTCTCCATCCACTATGCCAGAAGTTAAAACCAATCTACTATATGTCTTCACAGATATATCTACTCTGGACCTTTCATATAAATAGAATCATAAAATTTATGGCATATTGGCTTCTTTGTCTTAGCATATTATTTTTAGGATGCTCATATTGTGGCATTCATAATTTTCATAATTTTTATGACTACATCAGTGACTATTCCATATTCTTTCATGCAATTGAGGGATATTTAGTTTCTTTCATCTTTCTGCTATTGTGAATAATAACACTATGAGCATTTGTGTCCAAGTGTTTGCATGGACAGGGCTTCCCTTGTAGCTCAGTTCGTAAAGAATCTGCCTGCAATGCAGGAGAACCTAGCTTAATTCCTGGGTTGGGAAAATTCCATAGAGAAGGGATAGGCTACCCACTCCAGTATTATTGGGCTTTCCTGGTGGCTCAATAGCTAAAGGATTCACCCACAGTGTGGAAGACCTCGGTTTGATTCCTGGGTTGAGAAGATCCCCAGGAGGAGAGCATGGCAACCCATTCCAGTATTCTTGCCTGGAGAATTCCCATAGACAGAGGAGCCTGGCGGGCTACAGTCCATGGGATCAGAAAGAGTCAGATATAACTGAATGACGAAGCACAGCTCAGCACAGTTTGCATGGACATTTGGTATTATTTCTGCTTCCCTGGTGGTTCAGACAGTAAAGAATCTGCCTGGAATGTAAGAGACACAAGTTCAATCTCTGGGTTGGAAAGATACCCTGGAGAAGGGAATGGCTACACACCCTAGTATTCTTACATTGAGAACCCCAAGGACAGGGGAGCCTGGCAAGTTATAGTCCATGGGGTCACAAAGCATGGGACAACAATAAACACTTCCATTTTTTCACTTTTCACTTTCTCATGAGTATATACCAAAAGTAGATTTCCTAGGTTTTATATATGTCAAATTTATGTTTAATATTTTAAGGAATGCTGTTTAGAATATCTATACCTTTTTGTATCCCTACTAGCAAATGCATGACTGTTCCAAATTTTCCATATTACTTAAATCACCAATTATTGTATTTAATTGTAGTCATGTTAGTAGATGTGATGGGGTATCTCACTGTAATTTTGATTTGCAATTTTTAAATCACTACTGAATTTGAGAATACTTTTGTCAGTTTATTGGCCATTCATATATTTTCTTTAGGGAAATATCTATTTGTATCATCAGCCCATTTTTTAATTGGGCTTTTTATATTACTGAATTATCTGGGCAAAATCTGTATTATAATTTGCATATTACTGAGTTCTTTATGTCTTGTATGTACAAGTTTTGTAACCAGGAAGGATTAATTTTGAATTGATGCTGGAATTGCTTCTGTGACTATAACCCTTATCTTGCCACTTTTGTAAGCATACATCATGGCCTACCTCAGAAAGATAAATCGAGCTGCCCACCTTTGAAGGACTGTAAGAAAGTGAAAATAACACATTCCCCTGCCTGAGTCTTACTATTCCAAAGGAGATTTACAAGGATGGAATAGTTTTTTTTTTTTTTTCTTTGTTTCCTCATCTACCTCCAGCCCATCCCTGATCCATAAAATAACCTAGCAACCAGGCCCCAACAAGATGGTTCTTTTGAGGCACTATCTTGCCATCTTCTCATTCAGCCAGATTCCAAATAAAATCCCTTTACAGTTCCAACATCCCGTCTCAGATTCATTGAGTTATTGTGCAGTAAACAGAGTAAGTTTGGACTCAGTACTAGTATCCTATCAGATATATTATTTACAAATATTTCCTTTCTTTCTTTTGGTTGCCTTTTGGTATTCTTAAAAACAGAGACCTTTCATTTTTATGAAGCCCCCTTTATCTATTTTATATTTTGTTGCCATACTTACAGAATCTTCTATTAAAATCCATAGTCTATTCAATGTCATAAAAATTTACCCCTATTTTTTCTTTTCTTAATTTTTGCTCTTAAACATAGGCTTATTATTCACTTTGTGTTAATTTTTATATATGGAATAATATAGAAATACAAAGCAGTCTATTACTTGTAGATACTATATTTCCCAACACTGTTATTTGAATGGACTATGTTTTTTTTGTTTTGTTTTGTTTTATATTTTCATTGAATGGATTGTCAGCCTTGTCCAAAAAAGTTAAACACTTATTTCTGGGTCTCAAATCTATAAATTTATCCTTATGCCAGATGGATTCTATACAGCTACAAATCTGATTGCATTATGTTAAAAAAAGTCATCAAAAAACTCCCAATGTAAAAATCCAAACTTGTAATTTATGTGAATAATGATTTAACCTGAGAGTAATCCCAATAATATGCTGATAAAAAAAAAAATAGAAATTTTACTTATAACATAGCAAAGATATTAAACATTATTGTTCAATCATTCAGTTGTGTCGAACTCTTTGAGACCCCACGGGGTGCAGCACGACAAGCTTACCTGTCCTTTACAATCTCCTGGAGATTCTTATCCTGTACAGCACCCTTCTCCCCATGCTCTCAGTAATTCCCACCATCAAAGTCTTTTCCAACAATTCAGCTGTTTAAATCAGGTAGCCAAGTATTGGATCTTCAGATGCAGCATCAGTGCTTCCAATCAATTTCAGTGTTGATTTCCTTTAGAATTGACTGGCATGATCTCCAAAGAACTCTCAAGAATCTTCCCCAGTACCACAGTTAGAAAGCATTATTCTTTGGTGTGAAGCCTTCTATACGGTTCAATTCTTACATCCGTACCTGACTACTGAAAAAAACATAACTTTACCTATATGGATGTTTGTCAGCAAACTGATGTCTCTGTTTTTTAGTATGATATCTAGGTTTGTCATGGCTTTCTTTGCATGGAGCAAAAATTTTAATTTCATGTCTGCAGTCACCATCCACAGTGATTTTGGAGCCCACAAAAATAAAATATGTCACTGTTTCCATTTCCTCCATTTATTTGTCATGAAGTGATGAGACTAGATGACATGATTTTAGTTATATGTATACACATATATATGTATATATATGTATGTATATATATAATTATATTTGGCATAATGTTTCAAGTGAACAGCAAGGTGTCTGAGTTATATATATATATATATATATATATATAATTTTTGAAATTATTTTCTGTCATATGCTGTTATAAGATTTTGACTATAGATCACTATGCTATACAGAAAACTTTTGTGCTTGTTGCATATCTATTTTTAAGTTAGAAATCTAGCATTCTATTCATATTGTTTAACAAATGAAATCAAAACATCATAATTTTTAGTCAAAATTTGTAAGTGTTCTAAAATATATATATTATAAATATAATATATATGTATACAAAGGATAGATAGAGCAAGATGGCAGAGTAAAAGGACACACAATCATCTACAACATGAACTCCAAAATATTTTGCTTCTCCCATATTCATAAGTTTATGCATATATATTGCATATAAGTTAAATAAGGAGGGTGACAATATACAGTGTTGACATATTCCTTTCCCAATTTGGAACCAGTAAGTTGTTCCCTGTCTGGTTCTAACTGTTGCTACTTGACCTGCATACAGACGTTCTTGACCTGTTTGATTTATGGATGATATAAGTCAAATTCCTTATGATTATACAGTGGAAGTGACACATAAATTCAAGGGATTAGATCTGATAGACAGAATGTCTGAAGAGCTTTGTATGGAGGTTTATTACATTGTACAGGAGGCAGTGATCACGACCACCCCCAAGAAAAAGAAATGCAAAAAGGCAAAGTGGTAGACTGAGGAGGCCTTACAAATAGCTGAAAAAAGAGAAGCTAAAGGCAAAGGAGAAAAGGAAAGATAGATCCATTTGAATGCAGAGTTCCAAAGAATAGCAAGGAGAGATAAGAAAGCCTTCCTCAGTGATCAATGCAAAGAATTAGAGGAAAGCAATAGAATGGGAAAGACTAGAGATCTCTTCAAGAAAATTAGAGATATTTAGGAAATGTTTCATGCAAAGATGGACACAACAAAGGACAGAAATGGTATGGATCTAACAGAAGCAGAAGATATTAAGAAGAGGGGGCAAGAATATACAAAAGAACTATGCAAAAAAGATCTTCATGACCCAGATAACCACGATGGTGTGGTCACTGACCTAGAACCAGACATCATGAAATGCCAAGTCAAGTGGGCCTTAGGAAGGATCACTGCAAACAAAGTTAGTGGAGGTAATAAAATCTCAGCTGAGCTATTTAAAATCCTAAATGATGATGCTGTTAAAGTGCTGCACTCAATATACCAACAAATTTGGAAAACTCAGCAGTGGCCACATGACTGGAAAAGGTCAGTTTTCATTCCAATCACAAAGAAAAGTAATGCCAATGAATGTTCAAACTACCGCACAATTGCTACCATCTCACACACTAGCAAAGTAATGCTCAAAATTCTCCAAGCTAGGCTTCAATAGTACATAAACCATGAACTTCCAGATGTTTAAGCTCAATTTAGAGGAAGACGAACCAGAGGAAAAGGCAGAGGAACCAGAGGTCAAAATGCCATTATCTGTTGGATCATAGAAAAAAGCAGGAAAGTTCCAGAATAACATCTACTTCTGCTTTACTGACTATGTCAAAGCCTTCGGCTGTGTGAATCATAACAAACTGTAGAAAATTCTTCAAGAGATGGGAATACCAGACACCTGACCTGCCTCCTGGGAAATCTATATAAAGGTCAAGAAGTAACATTGAGAACCAGACATGGAACAACAGACTAGTTCCAAATAGGGAAAGGAGTATGTCAAGGATATATAATACTGCTTATTTAACTTATATGCAGAGTACATCATGTGATATGCCAAGCTGGATGAAGCACAAGGTGGAATCAAGGTTGCTGGGAGAAATATATACAACCTCATTTATGAAGATGACACCACCCTTATGGCAGAAATTGAAGAACAACTAAAAACCCTCTTGATGAAAATGAAAGAGGAGAGTGAAAAACCTGGCTTAAAACTCAACATTCAAAAAACGAATATCATGGTATCTAGTGCCATCACTCAAGGTAAATAGATGGGGAAATAATGGAAATAGTGACAGACTTCATTTTCTTGGGCTCCAAAATCAGTGTAGATGGTGATTGCAGCCATGAAATTAAAAGACATTTGCTCCTTGGAAGAAAACCTATGGCCAATTTAGATAGCATGTTAGAAAGCAGAGGCATTACAAAGGTCCATCTAGTCAAAGCTATAGTTTTTCCAATAGTCATGTATGGATGTGAAAATTGAATGATAAAGAAAGCTGAGCTCCAGAAAATTGATGCTTTTGAACTGTGGTGTTGGAGAAAATTCTTGAGAGTCCCTTGGACTATGAGGAGATCAAACCAGCCAGTCCTAAAGGAAATCAATCTTGAATATTCATTGGATGGACTGATAGTGAAGCTTAAACTCCAAATCTTTGGCCACCTAATACAAAGAACTTATTTATTAGAAAAGACCCTTATTTGGGGAAAGATTGAAGGCAGGAAGAGGAGGAGATGACAGAGGATAAGCTGGTTGAATGGCATCACCAACTCAATGGACATGAGTCTGAGCAAGCTTCAGGAGTTGGTGATGTACAGGGAGGCCTGACATGTGACAGTCCATGGGGTTGGACTGTATGGAGTCTGGCCATTATTATGGTAAGGAGTGGCCATAACTGAGCGACTGAACTGAACTGATTTATGCAAAAGCTTTTCTACTACACTTGACAAAGCCTTGAGAAAGAGCACTAAAAAAAAAAAAAAAAAAAAAAAGAATAGATGCAAAAATTGGAGAACACAAACTAAATGAAATTGGACCACTGAATATGAAATAGAAAACGTGAAATAAGCTAGGTAAAAGTAAAAGCTCATCATATAATCCAGGTGTTTTTAAATATGACTGCTCATTGGAAACATACCTGGAGCTCTGGATAAAAATAGCAATACCAGAGTATTTGTAATTTTCAAAAAATTTCAAGATAATTCTGATATGCATCTGGATTTTATTTTTATCTCAATTTTATTTATTTATTTATTTACTTTACAATATTGTATTGGTTTTGCCATACATTGACATGAATTCTACATGGGTGTTCCTGTGTTCCCCATCCTGAACCCCCTTCCAACTCCTTTCCCATCCCATCCCTCTGGGTCATCTCAGAGGGATGTGCACCAGCCCTGAGCACCCTGTATCATGCATCAAACCTGGACTGGCGATTTGTTTCACATGTGATAAATTAAATGTTTCAATGCCATTCTCCCACATCATCCTGCCCTTGCCCTCTCCCAAAGAGTCCAAAAGACTGTTCTATACATCTGTGTCTCTTTTGCTGTCTTGCATACAGGGTTATCATTACCATCTTTCTAAATTTCATATATATGTATTATTATACTGTATTGGTGTTTTTCTTTCTGGCTTACTTCACTCTGTATAATAAGCTCCAGTTTCACCCACCTCATTAGAACTGATTCAAATGTATTCTTTTTAATGACTGAGTAATATTCTACAGTATATGTACCACAGCTTTCTTATCCATTCATCTGCTGATGGACATGTAGGTTGCTCCCATGTCCTGGCTATTATAAACAGTACTGTGATGAACACTGGGGTACATGTGTCTGTTTCAATTCTGATTTCCTCAGTTTGTATGCCCAGCAGTGGGATTGCTGGGTCATATGATGGTTCTATTTCCCATTTTTTAAGGAATCTCCACACTGTTCTCCATAGTGGCTGTACTAGTTTACATTCCCACCAACAGAGTAAGAGTTTTCCCTTTTCTCCACACTCTCTCCAGCATTTATTGCTTGTAGACTTTTGGATAGCAGTCATTCTGACTGGTGTGATATGATACCTCATTGTGGTTTTGATTTGCATTTTTCTGATAATGAGTGATGTTGAGCATCTTTTCATATGTTTGTTAGCCATTTGTATGTCTTCTTTGGAGAACTGTCTCTTTAGTTCTTTGTCCCACTTTTTGATTGGGTCATTTATTTTTCTGGAATTGAGCTGCAGGAGTTGCTTGTATAATTTTGAGGTTAGTTGTTTGTCAGTTGCTTCATTTGCTATTATTTTCTCCCATTCAGAAGGCTGTCTTTCACCTTGCTTATAGTTTCCTTTGTTGTGCAGAAGCTTTTAATTTTAATTAGGTCTGATTTGTTTATTTTTGCTTTTATTTCCAGTATTCTGGGAGGTGGGTCATAGAGGATCTTGTTGTGGTTTATGTCGGAGAGTGTTTTGCCTATATTTTCCTCTGAGAGTTTTATAGTTTCTTATCTTACATTTAGATCTTTAATCCATTTTGAGTTTATTTTTGTGTATGGTGTTCTAGTTTCATTCTTTTACAAGTAGTTTACCAGTTTTCCCAGAACCACTTGTTAAAGAGATTGTCTTTTCTTCACTGATACTGTGTCCATAGGTGTGTGGATTAATCTCTGGGATTCCTATTTTGTTCCATTGATCAATATTTCTGTCTTTGTGCCTGTACCGTACTGTCTTGATGACTGTGGCTTTGTAGTTGAGACTGAAGTCAAGCAGGTTGATTCCTCAAGGTCCATTATTCTTTCTCAAGATTGCTTTGACATTTTGAGATTTTTTGTATTTCCATACAAATTGTGTAATTTTTGTTCTAATTCTTTGAAAAATACCGTTGGTAGTTTGATAGGGATTGCATTGGATGTATAGATTGCTTTGGTAGTATACTCATTTTCCCTATATTGATTCTTCCTATCCATGAACACAGAATATTTCTCCATCTATTTGTGTCCTCTTTGATTTCTTTCACCAGTGTTTTATAGTTTTCTATATATAGGTCTTTTGTTACTTTAGGTAGATATATTCCTAATTATTTTATTCTTTTCATTGCAATTTTGAATGGAATTGTTTCTTTAATTTCTCTTTCTGTTTTCTCATTGTTAGATTATAGTTATTCCTCTTTGTTAATTTTATATCCTGCAAATTTACTATATTTATTAATTAGCTCTAGTAATTTTCTGGTGGAGTATTTAGGGTTTTCTCTGTACAGGCACATGTCATCTGCAAACAGTGAGAGTTTTACTCCTTTTTTTCCACTCTGGATTCCTTTTATTTCTTTTTCTGCTCTGATTGCTGAGGCCAAAACTTCCAAAACTATATTGAATAATAGTGGTGAGACTGGGCACCCTTACATCTGGATTTAAAAAAGTGACTACAGGTTCTTCTATTAGATCTTAGTTTTAATGATATAAATTCTGTCATTTTTCTGTTTTCCAATCATGAGACAATGTTATTTAGTGAGTAATACAGTAGTAGCAAATGTTTATCACCTTTAACAATCAGTAGCCAGGCAAAAAATAAAAGATTATTACAAGTGCAAAGCATAATGGGAAGATGATTAGCTTAACAATATAAATAATTACACACAATTTGGGAGGGTCAAGCAGAATGATGTGGTAAGTGGAAGTGCATACCTGCACTTGTTTTCATCCATCCAGCCCATCTATTTCTTTTGGTTGGTGTATTTAATCCACATATATTTAAAGTAATTATTAGGGAAAACCGCTAGACCATTCAGATATGACCTAAATCAAATCCCTTATGATTATACAAAGGAAGTGAGAAATAGATTTAAGGGCCTAGATCTGATAGATAGACTGCCTGATGAACTATAGAATGAGGTTCATGACATTGTACAGGAGACAGGGATCAAGACCAACCCCATGGAAAAGAAATCCAAAAAAGCAAAATGGCTGTCTGAGGAGGGCTTAAAATAGCTGTGTAAAGAAGAGAGGTGAAAAGCAAGGAGAAAAGAAAAAATATAAGCATCTGAATGCAGAGTTCCAAAGAATAGCAAGAAGAGATAAGAAAGCCATCTTCAGCGATCAATGCAAAGAAATAGAGGAAAAGAACAGAATGGGAAAGACTAGAGGTCTCTTCAAGAAAATTAGAGATACCAAAGGAACATTTCATGCAAAGATGGGCTCGATAAAGGACAGAAATGGTATGGACCTAACAGAAGCAGAAGACATTAAGAAGAGGTGGCAAGAATACATGGAAGAACTGTATAAAAAAGATCTTCACGACCCAGATAATCATGATGATGTGATCACTAATCTAGAGTCAGACATCTTGGAATGTGAAGTCAAGTGGGCCTTAGAAAGCATCACTACGAACAAAGCTAGTGGAGGTGATGGAGTTCCAGTTGAGCTGTTTCAAATCCTGAAAGATGATGCTGTGAAAGTGCTGCACTCAATATGTCGGCAAATTTGTAAAACTCAGCAGTGCCCACAGGACTGGAAAAGGTCAGTTTTCATTTCAATACCAAACAAGGGCAATGCAAAAGAATGCTTAAACTACTGCACAATTGCACTCATCTCACATGCTAGTAAAGTAATGCTCAAAACTCTCCAAGCCAGGCTTCAGCAATACATGAACCATGAACTCCCTGATGTTCAAGCTGGTTTTAGAAAAGGCAGAGGAACCAGAGATCAAATTGCCAACATCTGCTGGATCATGGAAAAAGCAAGGGAGTTCCAAAAAAGCATCTATTTCTGCATTATTGACTGTGCCAAAGCCTTTGACTGTGTGGATCACAATAAACTGTGGAAAATTCTGAAAGAGATGGGAATACCACACCACCTGACCTGCCTCTTGAGAAATCTGTATGCAGGTCAGGAAGCAACAGTTAGAATTGGACATGGAACAACAGACTGGTTCCAAATAGGAAAAGGAGTATGTCAAAGCTGTATATTGTCACCCTGCTTATTTAACTTCTATGCAGAATACATCATGAGAAATGCTGAGCTGGAAGAAACAAGCTGGAATCAAGATTGCTGGGAGAAATATCAATAACCTTAGATATGCAGATGACACCACCCTTATGGCAAAAAGTGAAGAGGAGCTAAAAAGCTTCTTGATGAAAGTGAAAGAGGAGAGCAAAAAAGTTGGCTTAAAGCTCAACATTCAGAAAACGAAGATCATGGCATCCAGTCTCATCACTTCTTCGGAAGTAGATGGGGAAACAGTGGAAACAGTGTCAGACTTTATTTTTGGGGGCTCCAAAATCACTGCAGATGGTGACTGCAGCCATGAAATTAAAAGATGCTTACTCCTTGGAAGAAAAGTTATGACCAACCTAGATAGCATATTCAAAAGCAGAGACATTACTTTGCTGACTAAGGTCTGTCTAGTCAAGGCTATGGTTTTTCCTGTAGTCACATATGGATGTGAGAGTTGGACTATGAAGAAGGCTTAGTGCTGAATAATTGATGCTTTTGAACTGTGGTGTTGGAGACGACTCTTGAGAGTCCTTTGGACTGCAAGGAGATCCAACCAGTCCATTCTGAAGGATATCAGCCATGGGATTTCTTTGAAAGGAATGATGCTAAAGCTGAAACTGCAGTACTTTGGCCACCTCATGTGAAGAGTTGACTCATTGGAAAAGACTCTGATGCTGGGAGGGATTGGGGGCAGGAGGAGAAGGGGATGATGGAGGATGAGATGGCTGGATGGCATCACGGACTCGATGGACGTGAGTCTGAGTGAACTCTGGGAGATGGTGATGGACAGGGAGGCCTGGCGTGGTGCGATTCATGGGGTCGCAAAGAGTCCGACACGACTGAGCGACTGAACTGAACTGAATGTAACCTCTGTAATATCTAGCATAAAATCACAAATTAAAAGACATATGATTGCTTAGAATAATGTTATTCATAGCTAGGGTAAAAATAAAGCAAGATAAAAAAATTAAAGCAAGGAAATTATGAAATTAGGAATTTGTTGTTGTTTAATTACTATACTGTGTCCAACTCTTTTAAGACTCTATGGACTGTGGCCCACCAAGCTCCTCTGTCCATTGGATTTCTCAGCAACAATACTGGAGTGAGTTGCCATTTCCTTCTCCAGTGTATCTCACAACTCAGGAATTGATTTCATGTCTTCTGCATTTCAGGCATGTTCCTTAGCACTTAGCCACAAGGGTAGTAAACTATTCAAAGTAACTTTAATAAATGTGAAAAAGTTTAAAAGTCACTTATAAATATAATTAGAGAACAATTAGGTAATATAAATTAGTATACTAAAAAAAAAAAAAAAACACTGAATCTCTAGAACTGAAGAATATGATTTTTTTTTTTTTCTTAATGGACTTGGAAATGTTAGAAGCTAGATAACATCAGTGAATATATATAGATAGGGTAGACACAAACAGAATACCTCTCCAAACAGCAGCATCAAGGTCAAAAAGTTTGAGTAACATGAATGAAGCTCAATGACCTCTTTGATAATAAGTGGTTTGCTATATGTTATTGAAATGCTAGAACAATAGGAGAAATAAAGATTGGAGAAGAAAATATTTCTAAAAATGATATGAAAAATGATCCAGCACCATATGCTTATAAATCACTAATCTGAATAAACACAACAAGAAGCATAAAAAGGGTCCCAACATGGCAGAGTAATAGGACAAGGAGACCACCTTCTTCCCTACAATTTCATCAAAATATCATTTAAATGCTGACCAACTTCCACAAAACAACTTCTGAACACTGACGGAGGACAGCAGGCATCCAGAAAGGCAGCCCAATCTCTTCGAAAGGAGGTAGAGCAAAATATGAAAGAGGGAAACAGAGACAAAAGATTTAGGGACAGAGAACCATCCCTGGGAGGGAGTCATGAAGGAGGAGAAGTTTCTACACAGTAGCAAATCCTCTCACAAATGTGTCTGTGGGTAATTTTGGAATCTCAGAAAAGCATAACTGGGTGAAAACAAACAAACAAACACAGAATATGGGCCTAACCTCAACTACAAGTGGAGATGGAGAAGTGGCACAGAAACTTGCCCTGCCACCAGCGAGTGGGGCCTGGGCAGGGAGGCACAGGCAGCATCATCTGTAAAGGCGGGGCCTGAATGCCCTGAGGACAATCTGAGGAAGCTAATGTGATATAGCAAACCAAACCAAGGAATTGCCAGAGATTAAAAAAAAAAAAAAAAAGCCTTTCCCAGGAAATGCTCTTAATGTACATTACCCCTGGCATGCTCACAGAACAAAGGACTGAGTGAATACCAAAGGAGAGCAAGCCAGCTGCCATATAGTGCCTTCCCTCTCCAGAGGCAAAGAGGCGGGTGTGGGACAGCCAGAGCCAGAAGAGAAGGGGCTGTTGCAATTTTAGCCCCAGAGACTGCATTTTCCACCAAACTCTGAGGAGGCTCCCAGTTGCTAACCACGTCTTCCTGGGATCCTGGACGTTTCCCATCTTCTAGGTGTGTCACAGCCTGAGATCAGCTCCCCAGAGATACATGGCACATCTGGGACAGCACTCTTGTAGCACTCCCTGGAAACTGAGTGGCCAGGCCTGGGGAGGTGAATAAGATGCACAGCCCACCTGGGACAGTGCACTTACCAAGCACCCAGTTGCCTGAGTTGTTCAGACCTGGGAAGGGCACAAAATGCATAGCTTTTCTGGGTCTGTTCCCCTGCAGAGCGTCTGAGAACCTGAGCGGCATGGACCTGAGAAGTACATGAAATGCAGGACCCACCTGGGACAGTGCCCTTGCAGAGCACCCTGGAGCCTGATCAGTGTGGACTTGGGAAGTACACGTAACCTTGGGCTGTGGCAAACACAGTGTGGACCATCCACTGTGAGCACTCCCTACATATGCCAGTAGTATTTGTTTTCAGTGTCCCTCCCTGCCCACCACACAGCTGAATAAGTGAGCCTAAATAAGTGGCCAACTTTGCCCTCTTGTGTCAATGTGGAAATTAGACACTGAAGGGACTTGCAAACAGAGGAAGCCAAAATAAACAAAGGGGAACCACTCTGGAAGTGACAGGTACAAGAGATTAAAACCCTTCAGTTTATACTGAGATTGTTCATTTGAAAGACACCTAGAGACCTTGGGGCTTTACTGATAACTCAGTTGATAAAGAATCTGCCTGCAGTTCAGGAGACCCTGGTTCAATCCCTGGGTCAGGAAGATCCCCTGGAGAAGGGAAAGGCTACCCACTCCAGTATTCTGGCCTGGAGAATTTTTGGACTATATAAGTCATGGGGTCACAAAGAGTCAGACATGACTGAGCGACTTTCACTTTCTATAGACCTTGAGAACAAGTACAAGCCAGAAAAAGGGACTATCTGACATTGAACTGACTCTACAGAGTCCACAATACTCTAGAGAAATTCCTAGATATATATTTACTATTATCACTTTTATTTTTTTTAATTTAGTTCTTTATTACTCCTTTAACTTTCATTTTTATAGCCACTTATTATTTAGTTGCCCAATCGTGTCTGACTCTGTGCAACCTCATGGACTGTAGCCCACAATGCTCCTTTGTTCATGGGATTTTCCAGGCAAGAATACTGGATTGGGTTGCCAACTTCTTCTCTTTATAGCCACTATTACCATTCAAAAAAAGAAAAGACTACATTTTTGAAACAAATTCGTTATATATATATATATATATATATATATATATATATATATATATAAAATTTTTGTGATTGAATTTGTTTTTCTTTTTTTCTTTTTTTTTGTGAGAATATAAAAAACATTTTTATACATTTTTAATCTTTGAATTTTGAATCTAATCTTCAGTATCCAGTTTCACTTTTGATTACTGGCTTGATTGCTTGCTCCCCTTTGACTCTCCCTTTTATCCTCCAGCTCACCTCTATCTCCTCCCTCCCTCTTCTCTTCTCTATATAACTCTGGATCTCTCTGTGTGTTCCTGGCTTTGGAGAATTGTTTCACTATTAACACATGGGTTTTATCTTCTGTGCTGTATGGATGGAAAAGTCTTGAGGCTACTGTCAGAGAAAGACTAAAAGCCAGAGGCAGGAAGCTTAACTCTAAAACTTTAGAACATCAGAGTACTCTTGACTCCAGAGAACATTAATATACAAGAGCTCACATAAAAGTCTCCATATTTACACTGAAACCAAGCTCCACCCAAGAGCTGGCAAGTTCCAGTGCAAAATGCACCACAATAACTATCCAGCAAAATAGGAACACAAACCTGAACATTAAAAGATGGGCTGCCCAAAACCATCCCAAACCTATAAACACCCCAAAACCCATTACTGGACACTTCATTGCACTTCAGAGAGAAGAGACCCAGCTCCAACCTCCAGAATATAGACACAAGGTCCCCCAACCAGGAAACCTTGACAAGCCACTAGTCCAACCCACCCACAGGGAGCATACTCCACAATTAGGAGGAATCATGAACTTCCAGCCTGCAGAAATGGTGTCCCAAACACAGCAATCTAAATAAAATGAAAAGGCAGAGAAATTTTCAGCAGGTAAAGGTAAAAATCCACCATGATAAAAACACACCAAACAAAACAAAAGAGGAGGAGATAAGGAGTATTCCTGAAAAAGAAATCAGAATAATGATAGTAAAGATGATCCAAAATCTTGAAAAAAATAATGGCATTACAGAAAAATAGACTAGAGACAAGGATTGAGAAGATGCAGGAAATGTTTAATAAGGACTTAAAAGAAATAGAGAAGAGTCAATCAATAATGACCAATACAATAACTGAGATGAAAAAGCACTCTGGACGGAACCAACAGTAGAATAACTGAGGCAGAAGAGAGGATAAATTAGGTGAAAGATAGAATGGTAGAAATAAAGGAAGCAGAAAGGAAAACAGAAAAAAAAAGAATTAAAAGTAATAAGGACAACCTCAAGAGACCTCTGGGACAATGTTAAACATCACAACATTCGAATCATGTGTCCCAGAAGAAGAAGACAAAAAGAAAGAGCATGAGAAAGTACTTGAGGAGAAAATAATTGAAAACTTTCCTAAAATGGGAAGGGAAATAGCCCCCCGGATCCAAAAAAATAGTAGTGGGAGAGTTTAATACCCCACACACACCTAGAATAGATCAACTAAATGGAAAATTAGCAAAGAAACAAACTATAAATATTACAATGGACCAGTTAGACCTAACTGATATTTATAGGGCATTTCACCCCAAAACAATGGACTTCACCTTTTACACAAGTGCATATGGAACATCTCAAGGACAGATCACATCTTGTGACATAAATCTAGCTTTGGTAAATTTTAAAAAGTGAAATCATTTCAAGCATCTTTTCTGATCAGAATGCAATAAGATTAGATGTCAACTACAGGAAAAATAAAACTATTAAAAATAAAACATATGGAGGCTAAACAACATGCTTCTGAGTAACTAACATATCAAATACAAAATACCAAACACCCAAACCCTAATACCAAAACTAATACCTAATACCAAAATACCTAGTACCTAATACAAATACTCAACACAAACACTTAATACACATACCTACTACAAAATACCTAATACCAAAACCCTAATACCAAAAAAGATGCTACAAAAAAAGGAAATTACAGGGCAATATCACTGATGAACATAGATGCAAAAATCCTCAGCAACATTCTAGCAAACAGAATCCAACATCATATTAAAAAGATCATATATCATGACCAAATGGGCTTTATCCCAGTGATGCAAGGATTCTTCAATATTCACAAATCAATATTTGTGATATACCATTTAACAAATTGAAAGTTTAAAACCATATGATCATCCCAACAGATGCAGAGAGAGCCTTTGACAAAATTCAACATCCATTTATGATCAAAACTGTCTAGAAAGCAGGCATAGAAGGAACACACCTCAACATAGTTAAAGCCATATACAACAAACTCAGAGCAAACATTATCCTCAATGGTGAAAAATTGAAAGTATTTCCTGTAAAATCAGGAACAAGCCAAGGGTGACCACTCTCACTACTAATATTCAACATAGTTTTGGAAGTCCTAGCCAAAAAATCAGACAAGAAAAAGAAAGGAATAGAGATTGGAAAATAAAAAATAAAACTCTCACTGTTTGCAGATGGCATGATCCTCTCCAAAGAAAACCCTAAAGACACCACCAGAAAATTACTAGAGTTAATCAATGAATATAATAAAGTTTCAGGCTATAAAACTAATATGAAAAAATCCCTTGCATTCCTATACACTAACAATTAATAAAACAGAAAGAGAAATTAAGGAAGCAATCCCATTCATTGTTGCAATGAAAAGAATAAAATATTTAAGAATAAATTTAGCTAAAGAAACAAAGACCTATATATATATAAAACTATAAAACAATGATGGAAGAAATTAAAAATGACTCAAATAGATGAAGAAATATGTCATGTTTGCGGATTGGAAGAACCAATGTATTGAAAATGAGTACACTACACAAAGCAATAAATATATTCAACACAATCCTTATCAAGATACCAATGGTATTTTTCACAGAACTAGAACAAATAATTTCACAATTAGTATGGAAAGATAAAAAACCTTGAATAGCCAAAGCAATCTTGAGAAAGAAGAATAGAGCTGGAGGAATTAGCCTTCCTGACTTTAGAATATACAGCAAATCTACAGTCATCAAGACAGTGTAATACTGGCACAGAGACAGAAATATAGGTCAATGGAACAAAATATAAAGCCCAGAGATAAGTCCCCACACTTATGGACACCTTAATTTAACAAAAGAGGGAAAAATAGGCAATAGAGAAAAGATAATCTCTTTAACAAATAGTGCTGGGAAAACTGGTCAACCTCCTGTAAAAGAATGAAACTAGAACACTTTCTAACACTAAACACACACACACACACACACACACACACACACACACACACACACACAAAACACAAAATGGATCAAAGATGTAAATGTAAGACCAGAAACAAAAACTTTTAGAGGAAAACATAGGGAGAACACTCTCTGATATAAATCACGGTAAGATCCTCTATGACCCACCTTCCAGAGTAATGAAAATAAAAGCAAAAATAAACAAATGGGAACTAATTAAACTTAAAAACTTTCGCACAACGAAGGAGACTATATGCAAGGTGAAAAGGCAACCTTCAGAACAGAAGAAAATAATAGCAAATGAAACAACCGACAAATAATCAATCTTCAAAACAAGCAGCTCATGAAGCTCAATACCAGAAAATTAAAGACCCAATCAAAAAGTGGGCCCAAGAACTAAACAGACATTTATCCAAAGACATACAGATGGCTAACAAACATATGAAAAGATGTTCAACATCACTCATCATCAGAGAAATGCAAATGAAAAACACAATAAGATACCATCTCACGTTGGTCAGAATGGCTGTCATCAAAAAGTCTAGAAACGATTAATGCTGGAGAGGGTGTGTAGAAATGGGAACATTCTTATACTGTTTGTGGGGATACAAACTAGTACAGCCATTATGGATAACAGTGTGAAGATTCCTAAAACACTGGAAGTAGAACTGCCATATGAACCAGCAATCACACTGTTGGGCATACACCCTAAGGAGACCAGAATTGAAAGAGACACATGCACCCAAATATTCATTGCAGCACTGTTTACAATAGCTAAGACATGGAAGCAATCTACATGTCTATCTGAAGATGAATGGATAAAGAAGTTGTGGTACATATACATAATGGAACATTCAGTTCAGTTCAGTTCAGTTCAGTCGCTCAGTCGTGCCCGACTCTTTGCGACCCCATGAATCAGTATGCCAAGCCTCCCTGTCCATCACCAACTCCCGGATTTCACTTAAACTCATGTCCATTGAGTCGGTGATGCCATCCAGCCATCTCATCCTCTGTCATCCCCTTCTCCTCCTGCCCCCAATCCCTCCCAGCATCAGGGTCTTTTCCAATGAGTCAACTCTTCGCATGAGGTGGCCAAAGTATTAGAGTTTCAGCTTCAACATCAGTCCTTCCAATGAACACCCAGGACTGATCTCCTTTAACCTGAACTGGTTGGATCTCCTTGCAGTCCAAGGGACTCTTAAGAGTCTTCTCCAACACCACAGTTCAAAAGCATCAATTCTTTGGTGCTCAGCTTTCTTCACAGTCCAACTCTCACATCCATGCATGCCCAATGGAAAACCATAACCTTGTCTAGACGGATCCTTGTTGCCAAAGTAATATCTCTGCTTTTCAATATACTATCTAGATTGGTCATAACTTTCCTTCCAAGGAGTAAGCATCTTTTAATTACTTAGCTACAAGAGTAGAATGAATTTGAGTCAGTTCTAATGAGGTGGATGAAGGTGAAGCCTATTATAGAGAGTGAAGTAATTCAGAAAGAGAAACACCAATACAGTATATTAACACATATATATGGAATTTAGAATGATGGTAACGATGACCTTGTATGCAAGACAGCAAAAGAGACACAGATGTAAAGAACACTTTTGAGCTATGTTGGAGAAGGTGAGGGAGGGATGATTTTAGAAAATAGCATTGAAATATGTTTATTACTATATGTAAACTAGACGACCAGTGCAAGTTTGATGCTTGAAGCAGGGCACTAAAAGCCATTGCTCTGGGACAACCCAAAGGGAGGGGATGGGAAGGGAGGTGGGAGGGGGGGTTCTGGATAGATGGACACATGTATACATGTGCCTGATTCATGTCGATATGTGGCAAAAAGCACCACAATATTGTTGAGTACTTAGCCTCCAATTGAAAGATATAAATTAATTTAAGAACAATTTAAAAATAAAAATAAAAGGGCTCAAATCAATGACTAAACAAAAATATTTAAAGAAGTCAGAAAACACAAATGCATATACAGAATATGCAAAGGAGCAAGAATAACAACACCAAAGTCTTCATTTGAAATAACTGTAATTGTATTTGTTACATTGGACAAAAGGAAATATAGGCCTAGGGTAACTATGCAACAAGAAGACAATGGGACATCTTTAAAGTGGTGAAAGTACCATGTTAATCTATACTTTTGTATCTGGAAAAAAAATCCTTCAGAAATGTAGATGAAACAAAGATATCTTTGACATGCAAAAGTTGATATAGTTCATACCCTTCAGGACTATAATGTAAGAAAAAACAAATAGGTTTTGCAGGCAAAAAGGAAATACTAACAGTAAAGAACCTGAATCTATACAAATAATGGAAAACTTAAAACAGCAAATTAGTGAGTAAATACAAAACAATTTTTCTCAAGTTAATATCTTTAAAATGTTATTGGCATGGTAAATCAAACAATAGCTAGAGAGTTTAGGATATTTTTCATATACAGGATTAAAATATATGGAGACAATAACACACAGAGGAAATGGACATCAACTGCTATCACATTGTCACATATTTATATGAGAATGGATAAAATAGTAATTTAAAGACAGAATTTAAAAAGGTAAAGTGTATGCTTTAAATTTTAGATCATCCAATAAATAAAAGCAAAGAGATAAACTTACTAGGTCAATAAAAGAGGTAAAAATGGAATACTAAATATTGTAATTTATTTACAGAAAAAAGAAAGATAATAAAATGTGAATAGATAAAACAAAGCAAAAAGTGGAAAGATAGGCACACCCAAACAGATAACTAAATTAGATCAAATATCAGTAGATAAAACATACTAATTATAAGATAATTATAAGATAAAACATACAAATTATAAGAAGAGGTGGCAAGAATACAGAGAGGAACTGTACAAAATAGATCTTCACGACCCAGATGATCATGATGATGTGATCACTAACCTAGAGACAGACACCCTGGAATGTGAAGTCAAGTGGGCCTTAGAAAGCATCACTACGAACAAAGCTAGTGGAGGTGATGGAATTCCAGTTGAGCTGTTTCAAATCCTGAAAGATGATGCTGTGAAAGTGTTGCACTCAACATGCCAACAAATTTGGAAAACTCAGCAGTGGCCACAGGACTGGAAAATGTTAATTCTCACTCCAATTTCAAAAAAGGCAATGCCAAAGAATGCTCAAACTAATGCACAATTGCACTCATCTCACATGCTAGTAAAGTAATGCTCAAAATTCTTCAAGCCAGGCTTCAGCAATATGTGAACTATGATCTTCCTGATGTTCAAGCTGGTTTTAGAAAAGGCAGAGGAACCAGAGATCAAATTGCCAACATCTGCTGGATCATGGAAAAAGCAAGAGAGTTCCAGAAAAGCATCTATTTCTACTTTATTGAATATGCTAAAGCCTTTGACTGTGTGGATCACAATAAACTGTGGAAAATTCTGAAAGAGATGGGAATACCACACCACCTGACCTGCCTCTTGAGAAATCTGTATGCAGGTCAGGAAGCAACAGTTAGAACTGGACATGGAACAACAGACTGGTTCCAAATAGGAAAAGGAGTACGTCAAGGCTGTATATTGTCGCCCTGCTTATTTAACTTATATGCAGAGTACATCATGAGAAACAGTGGACTGGAAGAAGCACAAGCTGGAATCAAGATTGCTGGGAGAAATATCAATAACTCCAATATGCAGATGACACCACCCTTATGGCAGAAAGTGCAGAGGAACTAAAAAGCCTCTTGATGAAAGTAAAAGAGGAGAGCAAAAAAGTTGGCTTAAAGCTCAGCATTCAGAAAACAAAGATCATGGTATCCGGACCCATCACTTCATGGAAAATAGATGGGGAAACAGTGGAAACAGTGTCAGACTTTATTTTTTTGGGCTCCAAAATCACTGCAGATGGTGATTGCAGCCATGAAATTAAAAGACACTTACTCCTTGGAAGAAAAGTTATGAGCAGCCTAGATAGCATATTCAAAAGCAGAGACATTACTTTGCCGACTAAGGTCTGTCTAGTCAAGGCAATGGTTTTTCCAGCAGTCATATATGGATGTGAGAGTTGGACTGTGTAGAAGGCTGAGTGCCAAATAATTGATGCTTTTGAACTGTGGTGTCGGAGAAGACTCTTGAGAGTCCCTTGGACTGCAAGGAGATCCAACCAGTCCATTCTGAAGGAGATCAGCCCTGGGATTTCTTTGGAAGGAATGATGCTAAAGCTGAAGCTCCAGTATTTTGGCCACCTCATGCAAAGAGTTTGTTGCGAGCAAAATAACACAATAACAAAACACACGAGACAGACAATACACCACTCCAGCCGGAGGAAAAAACTGTGCAAAACTAATTGTGGTTTATTTTTATAAAGCCCCCTAGGCAGAATTTCAGATTGCACGAATAAGCCTTTCCAGTACAGCGGTGGTGCATACATGTTATCGTACAGCAAGGGGAGTGAAATCCCTGTCTACTGTAGAGTCTGTCCAGGGCCCTTTCTTTTCTCCTTATCACAAGAAGGGAATGCTCCCTTGTTTGCAAGGGACCATTAAACTCAAGGCCGTGTCCAGACTCCTTGGCAGAATGCCTCGTTTGCAAGCACGTGCAGCCCGAGCAGAGAGACCCGTTTGCAGGCACATCTCTGTTACCCTATTGTGGCTGCATTAACCCTTCAGAGTTGACTCATTGGAAAAGACTTTGATGCTGGGAGGGATTGGGGGCAGGAGAAGAAGGGGATGACAGAGGATGAGATGGCTGGATGGCATCACTGGCTCAATGGATGTGAGTCTGAGTGAACTCCGGGAGATGATGATGGACAAGGAGGCCTGGTGTGCTGCAATTCATGGGGTCGCAAAGAGTTGGACATGACTGAGCGACTGAACTGAACTGAGCTGAACTGAATTATGTAACAGAATTTCTCCCCGAGAAGTGAGAGTACTTAGCTCCACATGTGTCCTACCTCCCAGGGATCCTGCATTGGGAAGATGAATCTCCAGAATATTTGACTTTGAAGACTAGCAGGTCTTAATTTTGGAAGCCCCATAAGAATGAGGAAAATAGAGACTTAACTCTAAAATGTGCACATAAATTCTCACATGCACTGGATTTCAAGGAAAAAGCCAAATTTGCTAGAATTATGGGCCAGACTTATTTACTGGTCTTGGAGTGTTGCTTGAAGTTGGGAAGGGCAGGTGGGCTATGACTCACCCTGGGAACAAAGACACTGGAGGCAGCTGTATTTGGAAGCATCTACTGGATGAACACTGGTACTGGAAGCTGCCATCTTGGTTCATTAGAGCCTTTAAGACCTGGTAGAATCCAATAGCCTGCTCAATCCAATAGGTGTCAGTGCTAGGATCTTCAGGCTCAATAATTGACTGGACAGAAATTAGCAGATAGGGTGCCTAAAGTCTTCCTGAGCCCACAGATACCTCTAGAGATGCCCCAAGAGCTGCCTCTACACCAAAGGGGCAAGACTGAGCTCCACCAAGAAGTGAGAAGATATCAGTCCTTCCCATCCAAGAATCCTTCACTAACCTCTAAACCGACCTCACCCACTATGGTGCAGAACCTAACCCCCCCTCCTGCCACACACGCACACACACACACACACACACACACACACACACACAACATTATCCTGCAGCTTGAAGATACGGGCCAACCACAGCAGACCAGACCCTAACCTGGGACAAGCTAAGCCTTTGCTCTGTCCACTAGCAGGCCAAAGAAAACTTCAGGATAAGTGGAACCCAGGCACAAATGTGTCAGGAAGTGCCCCTCTCCAACAAGGATCAGAGAAAAGTTCTGCAATGTCTGGAAACTGCAGTTGTACTCAGAGACTGACCCTTGCCTCCCAGTAGTCCAGCACAAACCCAAGGACCTGGCTTTACATGCCAGTGGGTGAGGAATAGCCCTGAAGTCAAAGGGACATTGTCACTCCCCATCAGTGAGCCAGCAGTAGCCCCAGGGCCACCTACAATTCTACAGTGAGAAGCTGCCTCTTCATCTGACAGCAGTCAGCATGGCAGAGCCTGGCAATCAACCAGGTTGGGAGCCAACTAAGCCTACTAGACCACCCATATAGTCAGCCTCCCACAGAAGAAGGACCCACATAGCCCTCTTAAGGGGACTCATTAGAGCACATAGCTTGGAAGACTAAAAGGGAGTGCATAGCAGGTACTCATTGGATGAATCATACAGAAAGCCACCTTCAAATTTGAAAAGCATAAGTAACCTACCACATGCATAAAAATATAAATAGTAACTTAGACAAAATGAGATAATAAAGGAATATGATACACATGAAAGAGAAAGATTAAATGCCAGAAGAAAAACTAAGTGAAGTGGAGATAAGAAACCCATGCAAGCAACAGTTCAGAGTAATGATCATAAATCATGGCTGGTTATCATGCTTCTAAATAACAAATGAATAACTGGAGAAATCAAAGAAAAAAAGAAAAACTAGAGATAAATGAAAATGACTACATGACAATTCACACCTGTGGGATGAAGCAAAAACAGTTCTAAGAGGGAAGTTTATAGTGATACTAGCTTATTTCAGGGAAAAAAAAAAAAAACTCAAATAAACAACCTAATCTTACACTGAAAGAAACTATTAAAAAAAAAACAAATAAAACCCAAAGATGGTAGAAGGAAGGAAATAATAAAATCAGAGTAAAAGTAAACAAGATAGAGACTAAATTACAGTAGAAAATTTCAGTGAAATTAACTGCTGGTTGTTTGAAAAGATAAAGAAAAGTGATAATCCTTTAGCCAGACTCATAAAGAAAAAAGGGAGAGAACCAATATCACTAAAATCAGAAATAGAAAAAGAGAAATTACAAATGATACCACAAAAATACACAGGATCATAAAAGACTAGTATGAACTACTCCACTCTATAATAAAATGGACAACATAGAAGAAATTGAAAAGTTCTCATAATGGTAAAATCTTCCAAGTTTGAAGTAGGAAGAAAAAGAAAAAAAAAAAAAAAGAACAGATTAATTACAAGTACAACTTTGAATTAGAACTTTAAAAAACTCTCAACAAGCAAAAGTCCAGGACCAGATAGTTTCACAGGTGAATTCTACTAAATATTTAGGGAAGGATAAACACCAATCTTTCTCAAACTATTTAAAAAATAAAATCAGAGGAAGGAACACTTCCAAACTGATTCTATGGAGCTGGAATCTGATACCAAAACCAGACAAAATATATCACATAAAAGAAAAATTACAGTCCAATACCACTGATGAATATAAATGCAAAATATACCTTATAAAATACTAGTAAACCAAATCTAACAACACATTTATTCCAGGGATAAAGACTTAGCCACAGTTGAAAAAAAAAAAAAAAAGAAAAATCAGTTATATACCCAGGAGTGAAATTGCCAGGTCATATGGTAGTTCTATTTTGATGGTTTGAGAAAGCATCATATGTTTTTTTCCACAGTGGATGTTCCAATTTGCATTCCCATCAACAATCAGTGGGAGTTCCTTTCCCTGCAGAAAAATCTGGCCAATATTTGTTATTTGTGCTGTTTTTGATGATAGCAATTCTGACAGGTATGAGATGACATTTCACTGTGGATTTGATTTCCAATTCGTAATACATTTATGTATCTGTTAGTCATCTACATTTCCTCTTATATATATATATTTAGTTTTCCTTCTCATTTTTAATTTGATCGTTTGTTTTCTGATATTAAGTTTATGAGCTGCTTATACATGCTTGACATTCTTCGCTTATCAATTACACCATTTGTGAATATTTTCTCTCATACAGCAGGTTGTTTTTTAGTTTTATCAATTGTTGCCTTTTTTGTGAAAAAAAAATTCTAAATTTAATTAGGTGGTTTTTGTTTTTGTTTTTGCTTTTATTTCCTTTACTTTAGAATACAGATCTAAAGCAATTACTACAATATAATAAAGGTTCTGCCTATGTTTTCCTCAAGTTTTACAGTATCTGGTATGTACATTGCGGCAGATTCTTTACCATCTGAGTCACCAGGGAAGACCTATTCTAATGTTCTAATTTTATCTTTTGCATGTAGCTGTTCAGTTCTTCACTGTTTTGTTGTTCAGTTGCCCAGTGGTGTCTGACTCTTTGACACCCCATGGACTGCAGCACACTAGGCTTCTCTATCCTTCACTATCTCCCAAAGTTTACCCAAATTCATATCTATTGCATAGATGATGACATCCAGCCATTTCATCCGCTGATACCTTCTTCTCCTTCTGCCCTCAATCTTTCCCAGTATCAGGGACTTTTCCAATGAGTTTGCATCAGATGACCAAAATACTGGAGTTTCAGTTTTATCATCAGTCCTTCCAAAGAGTATTCAAGGCTGATTTGCCTTAAGATTGACTGGTTTGGTCTCCTTGCTGTCCAAGGGACTTTCAGGAGTCTTCTCAAGCACCACAGAGGGAAGGCATTAATTCTGTGGTGTTCTGCTTTATTTACATTCAGCTCTCACAATCGTACGTGACCACTGGGAAGATGTATAGTCAAGGCTATGGTCTTCCTAGTTCTCCATATGAAGAAACTGTCTTTTCTCCATTGTGTAGTCTTGCCTCCTTTGTCATAGATTAATTGACATAACTGTGTGGGTTTATTTATGGGTTCTACATTCTGTTCCATTGATCTATATATCTGTTTTTATGCCAGCTCCATACTTTGATGGTAAAATTTTGTATAGTTTTAGACAGGGAAAATCATTACTGCACCTGATTTTTTTTTTTTTTCCAAGAACGTTTTGGTCACTTTTATGGTTCCACAAAAATTTTAAAATTATTTGTTTTAGTTCTGTGAAAACGTCCCTTATTTTGATAGGGATTGCATTGAATCTGTAGATTGTCTTGGATACTATATTCATTTTAACAGTATTTATTTTTTCAATAGAATAAATAGACCAGAAAGCATGGTGTGTCTTTCCATCTGTTTTCAACATTTTCAGTTTCTTTCATGAGTATTATAGTTTTTGTCATATGATTCTGCTTTTTTTTTTAGAAAGGCATATTCCTAGGTATTTTATTCTTTTTGATGTGACAGTAAATGGATTTTTTTCTTTAAATTATTTTTCTGATACTTCATTGTGAGTGTATAGAAATTCACTAGATTTTTCTGTATGTTAATTTTGCATCTTGCAACTTTACCAAATTCATTGATGAGCTCTAGTAGTTTTCCAGTGATGTCTTTAGGATTTTCTATGTATAGTATATGTCATTTGCAAACAGAAACATTTTTTCTTCCTTTTTAATTTGGAATCCTTTAATTTATTTTTCTTCTATGATTGCTATAGTGAGAGTTTTCAAAATTAGGTTGAATAAAAGTATTGAGTGCAGGAATCCTTGTCTTGTTCCTGATATTATAGAAATTCTTTCAGCTTTATGCCACTGAATATGTTAGCTCTGACTTTGTCATTTGTGGCTTTTATTGTTGAGGTACGCTCCTACTATGACCACTTTCTGAAGAGGTTTTGTTATAAACAGATGTTGATTTTTATCAAAAGCTTTTTTCTGCATCTACTGAGATGAACATCTGATTTCTGTTCTTCAGTTTGTTAATGAGGTGTAATTAGTTGTTGTTGCTCAGTCGCTCAGTTGTGTCTGACTCTCAGCGACCCAATGAACTGCAGCATGCCAGGCTTCCTTGACCTTTACCACTGACCAGAGCTTCCTCAAATGCATGTTTATTGAGTTGATTAAACCATCCAAACGTTTTCTGCTGTCCCCTTCTCCTATTGCTTTCTATCTTTCTCAGAATCAGTGTCTTTCCAATGAGTCAGCTCTTTGCATCAGCAGGCCAAGAACTGGAGCTTCAGCTTCAGCTTCAGCATCAGTCTTTCCAATGAATATTCAAGGTTGATATCCTTTCCGATTGACTGGTTTGATCTCCTTGCTTTTAAAGGGACTCTCAAGAGTCTTCACCAGCACCACAGTTTGAAAGCATCAATTCTTTGGTGCTAAGGTTTCTTTACAGTCCAACTCTCACAGCCATACATGACTACTGGAAAAACCATAGCTTTAACTATATGTACCTTTGCTGGCAAAATAATGTCTCTGTTTTTTAATGTGCTGTCTAGGTTTGTCATGGCATCACTGACTTGATGTACGTGAGTCTGAGTGAACTGCGGGAGTTGGTGATGGACAGGGAGGCATGGTGTGCTGCGATTCATGGAGTGACAAAGAGTCAGACACGACTGAGTGACTGAACTAAACTGAGGTTTGTCATAGCTTTTCTTTAAAGGAACAAGCATCTTTTAATTCATGGTTGCACTCAACATCCACAGTGATCTTAGAGCCCAAGAAAATAAATTCTGTCACGTTTCCATTGTTTCTCCATCTATTTGCCATAAAGTGATGGAACTGGATGCCATGATTTTCATTTTTTGAAGGTTGACTTTTAAGCCAGGTTTTTCACTTTCCTCTTTAACTTTCATCAAGAGGCTCTTTAGTTCCTCTTCACTTTTTGCCATGAGGGTGGTGTCATCTGCATATCTGAGATTATTGATATTTCTCCTGGCAATCTTGATACTAGCTTGTGCCCATCTATCCAAAATTTTGCATGATGTACAGTGCATGTAAGTTAAATAGATGATGACAATATACAGCCTTGACACATTCCTTACTCAGTTTTGAAAGAATTGGTTGTTAACTTGTTCCATGTCTGGTTCCAGCTGTTGCTTCCTGACCTGCATACTGGTTTCTCAAGTGCAGGTAAGATGTTCTGGTATTCCCATCTCTTGAAGAATTTTCCACAGCTTGTTGTGATCCACACAGTCAAAGACTTTAACATAATCAATGAAGCAAAAGTAGATGTTTCATAGATCCAACGTGTGTTGGTTTTGCTATGATCCAACGTGTGCTACCAATTTCATCTCTGTCTTCTCTGCCTTTTCTAAATCCAGTTCGTATATTTAGAAGCCCACACATTATGTACTGTTGAAGCCTAGCTTGTAGGATTTTGAGCATTATCTTGCTAGCACGTGAAATTAGTGCAATTAAGAGGTAGTTTGAACATTCTTTGGCATGCCCTTCTTTTGGATCGAAATGAAAACTGACCTTCTCCAGTCCTGTGACTACTGCTGAGCTTTCAAAATTTGCTGGCATATTGAGTGAATTGCTTTGATAGAATCATCTTTTAGGGTTTGAAATTTTTCAGCTGGAATTCCATCAACTCCACTAGCTTTGTTCGTAAATGCTTCCTAAGACCCATTTGACTTCGCACTCCCAGATATCTGCCTCTAGGTGAGTGATCACACCATCATGGTTAGCCGAGTAACTAAGTTTTGTTTTTTGTACAATTCTTTGCATTCTTGTCACTGCTTCTTAATATCTTCTGCTTCTGTTAGGTCCATGCCATTTCTTTCCTTTTTTGTCCCTATCTTTGCGTGAAAAGTTTCCTTGGTATCTCTGATTTTACTGAAGGGATCTCTAGTCTTGCCCATTCTACTGTTTTCCTCTATTTCTCTGCATTGTTCACTTAGGAAGGCTTTCTTTTCTGTCCTTGATATTCTTTGGAATTCTGTATTTAGATGGAAATTTATTTCCTTTTCTCTTTTGTCTTTTGCTTCTCTTCTTTACTCAGCTAATGTAAGAAGTCCTCAGGCAATCATTTTGCCTATTTGCACATTTTTTCTTGGGGATGGTTTTGATCACTGCCTCCAGTACAATGTCACCACTCTGTCCACAGTTCTTCATGCACTCTATCAGATCTAGTTCCTTGAGTCTATTTGTCACTTCCACTGTATAATCATAAGGGATGTGATTTAGGTCATGCCTGAGTAACCTAATGGTTTTCCCTAGTTTCTTCAACTTAAGTCAAAATTTTGCAATAAGGATTTCATGATCTGAGCCACAGTTAGCTCCCAATCTTGTTTTTGCTGACTGTATAGAGCATTTCCAACAGTGGCTGCAGAGAATATAATCAATCTGATTTTGGTATTGACCCTCTGATGATGTCCATGTGTAGAGTCCTCTCTTGTGTTGTTGGAAAAGAGTGCTTGCTATGACCAGTGCATTCTCTTGGTAAAATTTTGTTAGCCCTTGCCCTGCTTCATTTTGTACTCCAAGGCCAATCTTGCCTGTTATTCCAGGTATCTCTTGACTTTCTAATTTTGCTTTCTGGTCCCCTATGATGAAAAGGATATCTTTTTTTGTGTGTGTGTTAATTCTAGAGAATCTTATAGGCCTTCATATAGCCATTCAACATCAGCTTCTTCAGCATTATTTGTGTGGCATTGAATTGGATTACTGTGATATTGAATGATTTGTCTTGGCAATGAATTGAGATCATTCTGTTCTTTTCGAGATTGCACTCAAGTAGTGCATTTCAGGCTCTATTGTTGACTACGATGGCAGATATTGAAAAATCTTTTCATCCCTGGGATAAATCCCACATGATCATGGTGTATGATTCTATTAATATGTTAATGAATTTGATTTGTTAATTTAAAATATTTTTCATCATTATTATATATTTTCCACCATACAAGTCTTTTACTGCTTTGGTTATTTTCTTCCTAATTGTTTTATTATTTTGATACTATTGCAAGTAAATTATTTTTCTCATTTCCTTTCAGACATTTCCTTATGAGTATATAGAAATTAAATATTTTTATGTTTATTTTATATCCTGCAAGTTTAATCAGTTTGTTAAATAGTTCTAACCATTTTTGATGGATTATTAAGGGTGTTTCCATATATAAGACCTAGTACACAAGATTATTGCGAATCAGGTTAGAGCTTCGATGGGGATTACAGACTCTTTTGCTAGTCAAAACTGTTGCGTTCATTCTCAGCAAAATCTGGGTATCTGGAGTAGGCCAGGACGTGTCTATACTCCAAGACAAGTGGGACAGTATGCAATCCTTCAGATAACTCACAGATAAATTGGGACATTAGATGTGCACTTTGACTTTTTTTTTTTTTTTTCCTTTTCAGAGAGAATCTGTCAGCTGGGATTTATTGCCTGCTCACTCTGCAAGGTGTGGGGGAAGGAGCTGTGATGAGTGTTTGCCTCCATGTTGGTTCAGACAACTTTGTTTATTGTAACCCCAAGGCTACTAGTGTATATAGATCTCTTTTAGCTCCTGAAACCTGTCCCTTAGGTAATGCCTGAAATGGCTGAGGCCTCGACTATAAGGTCCAACCTTTTAGCTACTCAGGGAAAAGCTGGGAGGCAGAGGGTTTCTTCTAATTATATGACACTGATGCTAGGGTTGGGATTTTGGAAAGAAAAAAAAAAAAAAAAGCCTTCACTTTTTCTTCTGGTTTCCATGTGGTTGCTTTTATACTTTTACTCAGTATAAGTGGTAGTCACTCAGTTGTGTCCAACTCTTTGTGACCCTATAGTCTGTACCTCGCCAGACTCCTCTCTCCATGGAGTTCTCCAGGCAAAAATACTGGAGTAGGTTGCCAATTCCTACTCCACAGAATCTTCACAACCCAGAGACGAAACCCGTGTCTCCTGCATTGCAGGCAGATTCTTTACTATCTGAGCCAGCAGATGCTCATTACCCAATACAAGGTGCCCTCTAATTAGTTTTGGTATTTCTTATAAGGTTAATCTACCTGTGAGTTGTTATCAAATTGGTGTATCCATGGAGAAAGGAGAATGCAAGGTTTCTTATTCAACCATCTTGCTGATCTGGGTTTATTATTCATCTCAGTAAAATTTGGTATCATTGTGTCCAAAGTGACAGTTTGTGCATAATTACTTGTGTCTGACTTTGCAACACTTTGGACTGTAGCCTGCCAGGCTCCTCTGTCTAAGTGAAAGCAATAATATAAAAATGCTTATCATGGAAGCTTACTCTGGAGATTTAAAAAAAAGCATTAAAAACTTTTTTAAAGATATTTGGAACAATGTCTGACAGATAGTATTGACCATTGATGGTCAATACTGATATTAGACTGATTTTATTCTTTGTAGCCAAATATGGAAAAGCTCTATACTCTTTGCAAAAAGCAAAAACAAGACCTAGAGCTGACTGTTGCACAGATTATGAGCTCCTTATTGTGAAATTCAGGTTTAAGATGAAGAAAGTTGGAAAAAACACTAGGCCATTCAGGTATGACCTAAATCAAATCCCTGATAATTTTAAAATAGACACAGCAAATTAGATTCAAGGAATTAGATCTGATAGAGTGCCTGAAAACTCTTGATGGATGTTTGTAACATTGATAAAGAAGCAATAACAAAAACTATCCTCAAGTAAAAGAAAGGCAAGAAAGTAGAATGGTTGTCTGAGGAGGCCTTACAAGTAGCTAAGTAAAGAAGAAAAGCAAAAGACAGAGGAGAAAAGGAAAGATATATCCATCTGAATGTAGAGTTCCAAATAATAGCAAGGAGAAATAAGAAAGCTTTTCTCAATTATCAGTGCAAAAAAGTAGAGGAAAACAATGGAATGGGAAAGAGTAGAGGTATCTTCAAGAAAATTAGAGATACCAAGGGAATATTTCAATCAAGGATGGGCACAATAAAGGACAGAAACAGTAAGGAACTAACAAAAGCAGAAGATATTGTGAGGTGGTAGGAACACCTAGAAGAACTGTACACAATGGTCTTAATGACCTAGATAAACACAATGGTGTGCTCACTCACCTAGAGCCAGACATCGTGGAGTGTGAAGTCAAGTTAGCCTTAGGAAGCAGTGCTGCAAACAAAACTAATGGAAGTGATGGAATTCAAGCTAAGCATTTTCAAATCCTAAAAGATGATGCTGTTAAAGTACTGCTCTCAATATGCCAGCAAATTTGGAAAACTCAGCAGTGGTCACAGGACTGGAAAAGGTCAGTTTTCAATCCAATCTCAAAGAAGGGCAATGCCAAAGAATGCTCAAACTACTGCACAATTTTGCTCATTTCACATGCCAATAAAATCATGCTCAAAATCCTTTAAGATAAGCTTCAACAGTACATGAACTGAGAAGTTCCAGATGTACCAGTTGTATTTAGAAAAGGCAGAGGAGCCAGAGATCAAATTGCCAACATCCCTTGGATTATAGAAAAAGCACAAGAATTTCAGAAAATCATCTACTTCTTTTTCATTTACTGCACTGAAGTTTTTGACTTTGTGGATCACAACAAACTGTGGAAATTCTTAAAAAGATGGGCATACCAGACTACCTTATCTATTTCCTGAGAAACCCATATGCAGGACAAGAAGCAACATTTAGAACCAGACATGGAAAAATAGACTGGTTCCAAATTGGGAAAGGCATACATCAAGGCTATATATTGTCAGCCTCCTTATTTGATTTGTATGTAGAGTACATCATGCAAAATCCCACGCTGGATGAATCACAAGCTGGAATCAAGATTGTCAGAAGAAATATCAATAACCTCAGATATGCAGATGACACTACCCTACTGTCAGAATTTGAAGAGGATGTAAAGAGTCTCTTAAAGAAGGTGAAAGAAGAGAGTGAAAAAGCCAGCTTAAAATTTAAAATTCAAAAAAATTAGTTCATGGCATCTGGTCCCATTACTTTGTGGCAATAGATGAGGGAAAAGTGAAAGCAGTTGAAGAACAAATGTTTTTTTTGGATTCCTGTTGAACAGAAATATTTCCTATGTGAAAAGAATTAACTCTTCCAGGAATATACTATGTGAGGATACAAAAGGCAGCTTAACTTGCGCTGAACCTTAATTATGAGCCTACTAAAGAAATGTTTAGAGATCAGAAGTCATTTTTAGGTAAATGAGCTATTAAACACCCATAAACTACAGGGAAGTAAGGTGAGTAGAACAAATTGCTTGATATGGAACCTAGAAAAATGTCCAATTTTATGTGCCAAAGTATGAAATATATTTTAATGCAAGGAATTGCTCTCTGTTGCTATGATGTGCAAGAACTAATTCACAGAGGCAGAGGCAGCTGAGAAAGATCAGACATGGGCCACACAGAAAACGTTTTTTTTTTTAATTGCATATTTTTAAAAACTCGTCAACCCAATGGAAATTGAAGCCAATGCAATTATATTTCTTAAAATGCTACTGAATATGATAGAAAAATCATCTTTTAGAAAATATCAGCCTTTAGATGCATAAAAGATCCCAATGAAATGTATAGAAAATGAGAAGAGTTGTGCATAAACACCATATGATACAATGATAGACATTTATATTCGGATCCACTATGGATTAAATTAAGTGTCTTGTCTTACTTTACATTGATGTGAAAGTCCTTTTTATGTTGAGACATATTAAAATCTCACAGCCTATCAAATATTCTCAATAGTGAAAAATCCAACTCCATTAATATAATCATCTATTAATATCTACATTTTAATGGCAAAAGTAAAATTACTGTTTTTGATATAATCTTTAATTTCTGTGGTGAATAGCTTTCCTCAAAATGGTTTACAGTTGCTGAGCTGATTATTGAATTTTCCCCATATTATATTAAACATAAGTTTTTATTAGAGAGAGAGGAAAGGGGTGAAGAAATTGAGAAGAGAGGTCTTTAAAGTGCTGGTGGGATTTTTACATACAATTGACTCTGTTATTCTCCTTTTCTTATTAATTCAAAACACATGCATGGAGCACTTACTATGTAGCAGGTGAATCATGGTATGTGCTTCAAACCAATTAAAGTAGATACTGTACATCTCTGTTATTAACAATCTAAAGAATGTATATATAAATAATAGTAAACAAGTACTTGTATGATGGAATAGAATGTGTTGTCACAGTATTCTATGTGGATTTAAAGGAAATACAGATTATCTATGCATCTATGTATCTATCTGAGAGAAGTTCTTTAAAACTGACTGACATGATTAGAGACATTGTCCATAATGTTCAGGGTATGCCAAGTCCAAAATGTTCAGGGTATGCCAGCATATATTCTCCTGGCAAGATTGCTTTTTTCTTTCAAAGTGAAGTAGCTTAGTTGGGTCCAACTGTTTGTGACCCCATGGATTGTAACCTATCTAGCTCCTCCAACAGTGGGATTTTCAAGGCAAGAATACTGGAGTGGGTTACCATTTCCTTCTCCATGGGATCTTCCCAACCCAGGGATCAAACCTGGGTCTCCTGCATGTGCAGAAGCTTTACCATGTGAGTCACCAGGGAAGCAAAAAAATCATTTTTCTCTTAAGACCTTCAATTAATTGGATAGATACTTCCACTTTAAAGGGGAAATAATCTGCTTTACTCAAAGTCTACTGATTTAAATGATAATCCCATCTGAAAAATATCTTCACAGCAACATCAAGATAAGTGTTTGTCCAAATGAGTAGGTACTGTGGCCTAGCCAAGTTAACACACAAAATTGACGATCCCAGGTTTAAATAGAAAGAGATTATATCAGATGGGTAGGTAATGAAAAAATATATAGAAGTAACAATATGGAAAAACTGTTCCAGGAAAAAGAAAGAAGGAAAGAATGTTTCATCAAATCAGTGGATTTTGCTGTTAATCAAATAAACTTTAAAATCATAACTCCTCTACTTACTAGTGTTTGACTTTAGACAGCATTTTTAAACTTTAGTTTTACAGGTACTTAGATTGGTAGATCAATGTCTATTTCATTATTGCAATTTGAGATTAAATGCATTGAATTTTGAAAAGTTTATAATGTATTACTTGGCACATAAGGCACATAGTAAGTTCTCAAGAATAGAGAGACAATGTAGCATAGCTTTGTAGTTAAAATTTCAGAATCTGGAACAAGATTCAGCTCTAATCCTGGATCTATCACTTTTTAGCTGAGTAATGTTTCACAAGTTGCTTAATCTCTCTACATATATTTTATTTTCTGAAAATGGGTGTGATAATAAAACATCCAGAACACAGCTGGGATACAGTAAGGGCTATGCAGTTGCTAACTATCAGTATTTATAGGGTGGCAGGATAATTTCTTAGATTAACTGACAGTGTTTTTCATCATTTATATTAGTATTTAACTTGTTCTTGTTCTTCAAAGTAAAGCAGACAAAAACATGGCCCGTCCTTATAGTCTGAGTTCTGGGCTCACTGAATCTAAGGAAATATCACTGGATTGTGTCACCACTGAGAGGGCCTGAAACAAAAGTTGTCAGAAATTGTTCTCCATTCAGGACTTTGTTTGGGAGTTTCAGCCAGTAAAGCGTTTGCCTACAATGCAGGAGACCCAGGTTCAATCCCTGGGTAGGGAAGATCTCCTGGAGAGGGAAATGACAACCCACTCCAGTATTCTTGCCTTGAAAATCCCATGGGCAGAGGAGCCTGGTAGGCTACAGTCCATGGAGTCACAAAGACACAGACATGACTGAGTGACTTCATATTCACGTTCACCCTTGACTCAGAGCTAGAACATGAAAGGAGACTGGAAGGACAGAGAGTACTAGGGGTTTGAGGGATTTCTATGAGTGAGGTAGATGGGATCTCAGAGATTACTGTGGTATGAATCAGAGAAATAACACCTGATATTGTTCTTGACAACATTAGGAGAGGTCTTTGTGTTGAAATTGATTGGTGGCAAGAAATGAAGAGTGAGCATCTTGATGAGGATTATAGCCATGCTACATTGAGTGTGGATGACCCACATATATGCGGTAGTAATACTACCTAATAAGAGCTAATGATGATGAAGAAAGCTTCAGAAAGAGGTAGTAGAAACATGTCTAATTTTCTAGGTATCATTTAAGACCCAGGTGCCTTTTAACCATTTAAAGCTGATGTTAATAGTGGAGGTCCACAGACCACATTTTGAATAGGAAGTTACTAAATTCTCATTTGGTCTTTAGAACCATCTTTCAACATCTAAATATCTTTTCCTAAATTTCTCTAATTTTTACACTTGTTCTTCGAAAGGCATAGCAAGATAGTCTCATTAGCTGTACTTCTAAACACTCATTTCTAAGAAGCACTCTATCCTGCTGTGGAGGCATTTATTAATCACTCACTCATTGACCATATATTAACTAATAATTAATTATTAATCTCTTATCATGTGTTAGATACCATTTTAAGTCTTGGAGATACAGTGATGACAGAGAAAAGGAATCACATCATCTGATTTAAGTGTTAAAACAATAATATCAACAAACACTTGAAAAGATGCTTGACATCATTAGTCATAAGGAAAATGCAAATTGAAACCATAATGAGATACTACTTTACACTTACTAGAATTACTAGAAACAAAAAATCAAGGAGCAAGTTTTTTGTGAGGCTGTGGAGAAATCAGGACCTTCGTACACTACTTGTAGGAAGATAAATTGGTGCAGGTGTTTTGGAAACCAGGATGTCAGTTGGTCAAATGGTTATTAAACAAAGAGTTACAATACAATATAATAAGTACTTCTAGCCCTTGGTATATACCAAAGAGAAATTAAAACATATACATGAATGTTCATACATATGAAACCTGTATATGAATGTTCATTTCAACATTATTAATATTAATAAAAAAGAAATAAGCTACATATATATCAGTGGACAAATGAATAAATAATACCTGGATTATCTATACTGTAGAATTTTATTTAGCCATAAAAAGGAATGAAGTACGATACATGCTAAAATATTAATGAATCCATGTTCTTTAAGTAAAAGAAACCAGTCTTAAATAAAATGTACTACAGGACACACATGAATATCTAAATCAGGGAAATCTACATACAGAGAAAGTAGATTAGAGGTTATACAGACTTAAATGGAAGAAAGTAGGGAAATCCACTAGGCCATTAAAGTATGATCTAAATGAAATCCCTTACAATTACACAGTGGAAGTGACAAGTAGATTCAAGGGATTAAATCTGATACAAAGAATACCTAAGGAACTATGGATAGAAGTTCATGACATTGTACAGGAGGCAATAATCAAAACCATCACCAACAAAAAGAAAGGAGAAAAGGTGAAATGACTATGTCTTTGGAGACCTAACAAATAGCTAAGAAAAGAAGGGAAGTGAAAGGCAAAGGAGAAAAGAAAGATACATCCATCTGAATGCAGAGTTCCAAAAAATAGCAAGGAGAGATAATAAAATGTTCCTAAGTGAACAATGCAAATGTTAAAACGTGAAAGACTAGAGATCTCTTCAAGAAAATTAGAGATACCAAGGGAATATTTCATGCAAAGATGGGGAAAATAAAGGACAGAAACACAATAGCCCTAACAGAAGCAGAAGATATTAAGAAGAGGTGGCAAGAATACCCAGAAGGACTATACAGAAAAGGTCTTAATGACTCAGATAATCATGATGGAGTGATCACTCACCTAAAGTCAGACATTTTGGATTGCAAAGTCAAGTGGGCCTTAGGAAGCATCACTATGAACAAAGCTGGTGGAGGTGATGGAGTTTCAGTTGAGCTATTTCAAATCCTAAATGATGTTTCTGTGAAAATGCTGCACTCAATATGCTGGCAAATTTGGAAACCTCAACAGAGGGCACAGGATTGGAAAAGGTCTGTTTTCATTCCAATCCCAAAGAAAGGCAATGCCAAAGAACGTTTGAACTACTGTACAATTGCTCTCATTTAACATGCTAGCAAGGTAATGCTCAAAATTCTCCAAGCCAGGCTTCAGCAGTACATGAACAGAGAACTTCCAGATGTTCAAGCTTGATTTAGATCCATCATCCACTGGGTCATAGAAAAAATAAGAGAACTCCAGTAAAACATCTACTTCTGCTTCAGGGATCACAACCAACTGCAGAATCTTCTCAAAGAAATGGGAATCTAAGACCACCTTATCTGCCTCCTTAGAAAACTGTATGCAGGTCAAGAAGCAACAGTTAGAACCAGACAGGTTAATTATGGACTGGTTCCAAATTGGGAAAGGAGTAGGTCAATGCTGTGTACTGTCACCCTGCTTCTTTAATTTTTATGAAGAGTTTGGTTCAGTTCAGTCTCTCAGTCATGTCTGACTCTTTGCGATCTGATGGACTGTAGCATACCAGGCTTCCCTGTCCATCACCAATTCCCAGAATTTGCTCAAACTCACTTCCATTGACTCAGTGATACCATCCAACCACCTCATCCTCTATCATCCCCTTCTCCTTCTGCCTTCAATCTTTCCCAGCATCGTTTCCAATGAGTCAGTTCTTCGCATCAGGTGGCCAAAGTATTGGAGCTTCAGCTTCAGCATCAGTCCTTCCAATGAATATTCAGTACTGATTTCCTTTAGAATTGACTGGTTTGATCTCCTTGCTGTCCAAGGGACTCTCAAGAGTCTTCCCCAACACCACAGTTCAAAAACATCAGTTCTTAAATGGTCAACCTTCTTTATGGCCCAACTCTCATATCATACATGACTACTGGAAAAAGCATAGCTTTGATTAGACCTACCTTGTCAGAAAAATTATGTTTCTGCTTTTTAATGTGCTGTCTACATTTGTCATAGCTTTTCTCCCAAGGAGAAAGCATCTTTTAACTTCATGGCTGCAGTTACCAGCTGCAGTGATTTTCGAGCCCAAGAAAATAAATTCTGTTACTGTTTCCATTGTTTCCCCATCTATTTGCCATGAAGTGATGGGACCAGATGCCATGATCTTAGTTTTGGAATGTTTAGTTTTAAGCCAGCTTTTTCAGTCTTCTCTTTCACTTTCATCAAGAAACTCTTCAATTCCTTTTCACTTTCTGCAATAAGGTTGGTGTTATCTACATACCTGAAATCATTGATATTTCTCCTGGTAATCTTGATTGCAACTTGTGCTTCATCCAGTCCAGCATTTCACCTGATGTACTCTGCATGTGAGTTACATAAGCAGGGTGACAATACACAGCTTTGAGTACTCCTTTCCCATTCTGGAACCAGTCCATTTGGAACCATACCAAATTTGTGGTGATGGTTGCACATATGTGTGATATGCTTTGAAAAGTTGAACTGTATACCTTTTGAATGAATGGGATAAAAATCACTCCTCAGTAAAGTTGTTTATTTGTTTGTTTGTTTTTGATATTGTTTTTACTATTGTGCAGTGCATTGACTAGGAGAAGGAAATCATGGGAGCTGGGAGGCCCGAGATGAGGTGATTTCAGTAGCCCAGTGAGATTCAAGGAAAACATTGACCAGAGTGGTTGCAATGGAGATAGAAAAAGATAAATTCATATCAGATTTATTTTGGATATACACCAGCAAAACATGGTGAAAGACTTGCTATTGATTGTGAAAAAGTAGAGATTAAGGCTGATTCACACATATGTAATCTTAGCAAGTGGATAATTTAAAATGTGATTTACTACCAAAAGTCTTTCTGAAAATGAAGGTGAGTTAAGACAGGGTGGGGTCAGATATTCTGAGGAGAAATCTCTGTTTAATAGTAACTAGTCAGTTGAGTATATGAATCTGAAGCTCAAATGAAAGATTAAGGCTGAATATGCAAATGCCACTTATTTATTGGTTATTCATAGTAATAACTGGTTTATTTTTACATTCATGCAGCCAAGGCAACTTGCTAGCTAGGTATTTAGGTATTGATGGAGAATACCAGAGAAAATCAGATGCATTCTTGCCTTTAGAGAATTTACAGTGAAGGACTTATGATTTTCTATTCATCAAAAAAATATTTAATATATGTATGAATGCATAAATTTTCACCTCTCTTAAGTGTAATATAGTAAAAGATTTGCTATTTAGTAATACTTTATTTCAAATGAGCTAGGTTAGAGGCCTCTGAATAAAATCTCTCATGGATCTTCAACACATAAGGTACCTGGGAGTTTTCAAGCTCTATGCCTATTCTCTGGAACTATAAACAGGAGTGATTGTGCAAAAGATCCCTCATGGCTCTTCAAATCACCTAGAGTTAAAAATAAATCACAATGTTCAAATATACTTCTGTACTTACAGATTCAAGATACCAATTAAATAATCTATTTATTATAAATCCTCTATCCCCAAATGATTCTAATTATATTTAGGGCTGGAAACCACTGGCTTAAGGAAAATGAAATGTTGTTCACAAAAGCAGTTTAGATAACTGGAATGGGAGGCTGAAATTTGAAAAAAAGTGCCTGCAGCAAAGTTACTCTAATTTTCCTTGGGATCTAATGCATTCTTCAAACTGCAAAGCTGGACATATGAGATTTCACTCTCAGAAATTTAAAGTATTTGTTTCAGATGCCTCTCCCAGTGTTGGGAGAAAAAGGTTAAACAACGCAAGAAATGAGCTCACGCTATTTTGAGCCTGCTTTCCCACCACCCACCGCCCCGCCCCGCCCTCCATGGAGAAGAAAGCTAGAAATGAGTTGTTTATGCTCAAAGGAAAGATTATTTGTCTAGAGTTATTTTGTTTTCCTTTTGGCTCTAGTTCAAGTCATCCAATAGGAGATAATGGCAGTCCTGTTAAGGTCAATAATATGACTTAAAGGAAAGGAAGGGAGGGCAGCAATGCCAGATGGCTATGCTACCACCATCAATAGTGTCTGTAGCATGGATGGATGTCAGCGTGGAAATGATGCGGGTGACAGTGATGGCAATGAGGAAAGTATGCAAAATTGTCACTGGTCCCAGTGATGAGGTTTTGATGGCCATAGAATCACTAGAGAGAAGAGTCTCCTGAGCATTAAATGGGTTTGGTGAAGGAACAATTCAGAACAATGCCCTTTGTTGGTAATATAAAAATGCAAGAGCATCTACATGTGTTCCTCTAATTGTGAAGGACTCTATGATCATATGTGAATGTTTAAATCCATACTGCCCACTAAGGACAAATTATAGTTTGGGGATCAGACATAATCTGGGGTTGATTGAAGAGTGTGAACTAGTGAACTAGCTTAATATCTCTAAGATCTTTATTCTTGAATCAATATAGTTTGTGAATATGCATGCTAGAGAATAACTGTAAAAACAAATTTAGAAATAGTACTGACAAACAGAAACTCCTATATTTGTCCATATTTGAACATCCCACCCATATAAAATAAGAAACATTTTGAAAGAAATACAATTCTATCTAGTGTTTATAAATGTGTTCAAAAGGTACTGATAAGCATATGGTACAGATAAAGGCTTGCTAAGGCTTCTTTCATCTTGAAGTTGCCCACAAGTTGCAGTTGATTTAGCCCATTTAGGCCTTCCATTGGAAATAAAGTAATTCATTGAAACTTACGTCTAAGTTCATTATTGACCCAAGCTTGGCAAAAGCTCTGTCATCAATTTCGGTACACAAAGCAAATCATTGCAAATATTAGGAAATTTTAAAATGTGACTAGGCATTAAAATATCTGAAAATTTATTAATTCTGTATTATTAATTATGTTTTGCTTCTAAGTATTTAATGTTTTTTAAACTTTAAATATATAATTCATTTACTATTACTCTTTAAAAAGTAATATGAATAATTGCTGCTTTGAAAATGCATGTATATCATAAGTTGTGATGGATAATATTTTCAAGATTGTTCTTTCTTAGGAAATCTAAAATTTTACTCAGGAGTTAACAGAGTGTTTAATTTCTAAATGGATTTTATTTTGCTCATTTGTTTATTTTTTATCTGACTTTGTTACTAGTTATTTTATTACAGTAAAATCAGATAGCTATTATTTCTACTTTTTTAATTTTTTGATATTTCTTTGCGGTCAAAGACATGAAATTTCTTTTTTTTTTAATTTCTGTAACTTTAGGGCATGGATTTCCTTATTCATCCAATAAAACTCTTCTCTGAATTGTGGGGCTTACATTTTTTTCACATGGGACTCTTGCCTAATTCTGTTGATGTAAGTATTTTTAATATCATTTATACAATTTGGAGTGTGAATTTCTCTCTTTATATCACTAACACATGTATTTATTTTTGTTCAGGTTCTCCTTATTTCCATGTGAAGTGTGAAGACTCAAACCTAATACTAATATGCTTATTAAAACCTAGTTTGGGATAGGCATGTAGATTCTGCTGTACTGAAAATGGATAACCTACATGACCTACTGTATGGTCCATAGAACTCTGCACAAAGTTATGTGGCAGCCTGGATATGAGGGGAGTATGAGGGAGAACTGTTCACCTGAAACTATAATACCATTGTTAATCAGCTATACCATAATAGAAAATCAAAAGTTAAAAAAAATAATAATAAACCTAGTCAATCTCAGTAGAAATTGCTAAAAATGTGAACAGTGGACTAGCTGAAGCTTAGTTTTGATTAACCTACTAAAAAGCAACAAAATTAATTTCAAAATTTCTTGAAACCTCTAAAGTATAATGGATTACTTCCTATTTAATGGAACTGATATGTTGAAGTCCATCTATATTCCTAAATTAATAATATGTGATCTTATTTTTAAAATATATCCTATAGCACAAGTATTCTACTATTAATAGATTAAATTGCCTTTCTACCAAGTATTCTAATGAGTATCTTGCCTTTATTTATCATGTGATGTATAAGAAAGCATCACAGCAACATAGTTCTCAACACAATAAATCAAATCCAAACATTGATGATCAAATAATTTTTGACCTGACATCAGATTTTTCAGGGAAATCTTTTAAAATGTATGGAAGAAATTTCACACTCTGCCTTGATGACATAAATAAGTACTAGCATACAAATTCTGAGGATATTCAAAGAATTCTGTTGAATTATAATATGATTCAGAAAACCAAGAAAATGCTTGATCTTTGTTCTCTACCTGTAAAATTATAATTACTGTCATCTTTAGGGATACCAGTTTATGAGAAAAAATACTGCAGGATTTTTGACTCCACATTCTTTTTGTTCAGCTTAAACAATTGGGAACATTTCTAAGTTGGCTGATTCAAGCAAGCCCCATTCTTTCAGTGACTTCTGCAGTTGCTATTTCTTTGCCCCTTGGCTGAGCCAGCCGTTGCCAGTGGCATAAGCACTTTGTTGCAGTCAATGAAGTTGATAAATGGAGTACCCTTATGTAAGCAGGAACTATTAATAAAACTGCTCTTAATGGGTGGTCTGAAAGCTTGTACCATGCAAGCTCACACTGACATACAGGAAGAGATAAAGGACTTATTCATCATCGTCTTTATCGATCAGCATGACAGTCTCACTTTAGGGACAAATACGATAGCTAAATTTTGTAGTTTAGTGTCATGGTCAAAATGTTTGCTCTTTTTCTAATATATGAAATAGATCATTTAGAAAAATTAAAGGGAATGTTGACAGCTTTGTCTGGATAAGGCAATAATGACATGTGATTTGTTGCAAATAATTCTGTCTTAGTTTAAAATTGTCAGCAGATAATTTAAAAAAAAGGATTTATTAGTGCAAGCATAACTCGATGATTAAGTAGTCAAAACTGACTGTCATTAAAACAGTAAAGACATTTACATGGTGTAGATTATTCCACTAGGTACTTTGACCTATAGATCAGCACTGAGATATAAGTTCTTATTTCAATAATACATTGCTATTTTTCTTCTTGAAAATTTTTGTGAGTGAAAGTGAAAGTGAAGTTGTTCAGTCATGTCCGACTCTTTGCAACCCCATTGACTGTAGCCTACCAGGCTTCTCAGTCCATGGGATTTTCCAGGCAAGAGTACTGGAGTGGGTTGCCATTTCCTTCTCCAGGGTATCTTCCTGACCCAGGGATTGAACCCAGGTCTCCGGCATTGTAGGCAGATGCTTTACCATCTGAGCCACCAAGGAAGCACTTTTGTGAGTGGGTGCTCACAAACACCCACTTAAAAACATTTTGTCTGCAAGATCATAAAAATAGTTTTTTGTTATCTCTTGAAATTTTTTAACTTTCAAATTTTGATTTATAATTCAATCTATTGTAAATTGCTTTGTGATTAACAAGATACTAATTCCTTAAATAATTGGCATATACTTGAAAAGACAATATACTCTGTAGTTGTTAGGTATAGTGTTTTCTTTAGGAAAACCCATCCAAGTTTGTTAATTGTTTGTTTATACCTTTTTTTTTTTTTTTCCCTCTATTTATCCTATTAGCTGGGCTTCTCTGGTGGCTCAGATGGTAAAGAATCTCCCTGCAATGCAGGAGACCTGGGTTCAATCCCTGGGTTGGGAAGATTCTCTGGAGCAAGGCATGGCAACCCACTCCAGTATTCTTGCCTGGAGAATCCCCATGGACAGAGAAACCTGGTGGGCTACAGTCCATGCGGTCTCAAAGAGTTGGACACGACTGAGCAATTAAACATAGCATACATTCTATTAATCAATGAGGTGTATATTACGTTCTCTATGATTTTCAGATTATCTAGTTCTTTCAATTCTGTTAACCAGCTCATTATCTTTTGAAGTTATTTTATATGAATATATATTTAAGATTTTTATATTTTTCTTACAGTTTGACCCTGTTTCATTGTTGCTGTTTAGTCACTAAGTCATGTGAGACTCTGCAACCCCATGGACTGTAGCCCTCCAAGTTTCTCTGTCCATGGCATTTCCCAGGGAAGAATCCTGGAGTGGTTTTTAATTTTCTTCTCCAGTCTATCCTTCCAATCCAGAGATTGAACCTGCGTCTCCTACATTGTCAGGCAGATTCTTTACCACTGAGCTACATGGGAAGCCCTTGAATCCATTACTCCTTAATATTTCTTTTCTTTGGCAATAACACTTCTTGCCTTAAAGACTACTGTGTCTGATGGTAATCTACCTATAGCTAATCATTTCAAATATTTATTTCTTCATTTCAACTATTCACCATATAAATTATTTTCTTCATTCAAATATTCTACCTGTAAATTTAATATTTCTTACATAAAAATCAGCTTATAATAAAAAATCAGTTCTTAATCAGCTTCTCTTTTATCATCCATTCACACAAGCTGTGTAGTTTATTTAGATTATTTTGTTCTCATTTTAATGATATTGCTTGTCTATTGTTCCCTGTATCTACCATTTAGCTATTTGTTTTTTAGTGTTTTCTCTCTTCCTGTTTTTTTCTACTAATGATCATTTTCTTACTGAATTTCATTCTGACTTAGTTAGGTATACCATAGAGAATACAGCATGCATTCTTGGCATATTAAAATGACTTCCCCTGGTGGCTCAGTGGTAAAGAATCCTCCTGCAATGCAGGAGCCACAGGAGGGGCAGTTTCAACCCCTGGGTAGGGAAGGTCTCCTTGAGGAGGGCATGGCAACCCACTACAGTATTCTTTCCTGGAGAATCTCTCCTGCACAGCACTAAGGACTTCAAACACTTTAGATCCATTTATGTAGCTCCCTTTGTTATTATTATCATCTTAAATATATATATATATATATACATGCATACACACATAAACACACATATTTATATATACAGTTAACATTTGTATAGATTTATTCAAATATTAATTTTATTTCATTTTGGTCTTTATTTTTATTTTTAAATTTTATTTTTAATTAATATTTTAAATATTTTTAAAATTTTTATTTTATTATTTTTTAACTTATATGAAAGTGCATTCACAGGAGACTTGGAAAATATAGAACAAAGTTACATATAGTTCCAGAAAATATTGCAATTGTTTAAGTAGGTTAATTAAGATTTTTAGTTGAAACCTCAATAACAAACTCTGAGCAATTAATAGAATGAATATACAAAAAAACAAAAGAATATATTAGACACAAAAAGCATTATGAACCAATTTGACCTAACTAAGATTTATACAATTTTCACACAACATTAGGACACAAATTTTATTCAAGTTCCTGTGGACTATAAACTGGAACATATCCAGAGACCTAAGACCAGGTGCTGAAATTTCCAGGTCTCAAAGTATAGGAATCATACAGAATTTGCTCTGTTATTACTGTTTAGTTATGTTAGAGATCAACATCAAAAGATATTTGAAAATAATCCACATGTTTTTAAATGCAGTGTGACTTAACAAAAGAAATTTTTGACTTAACCATTGAAAGCTTCAATAAAGTTAGAAGACTGAAAAAGCACAGTAGGTGATTGCAGAAAAGAAAGTATTTAAATAAAAAATTAATATAAAAATGAGAAATTAATAGCAAAGATGCTCAAAAAAACATGTATTTGGAAATTAAATGTCTGATTTTAAATGAGGTGTAAGTCACAATGAGGAATATTAGAAATTATTTCTAATAGGACAAAAATAAAAAGAGAATTTGCCAGAATTTGTTGCATGCAGCTGAAGCTGCTCAAAGCAATTAAATATAATGAGGAGTCTTGAATAAGGTATGAAAACAAATAATAGATATAAAATTCTGTGAGATTTGAATAAAATCTGCACTTTAATTAATAATTCTGTATCCCATGTTAATAATACTACATCCTACATTAATTCCCTGTTTTTAGCCTTATTCAGGTTTATGTCTGCTTTCACACTACAATTGTAAAGTAGTTGCAACTGAGACCATATGACACACAATGTCTAAAATATTTGCTACTGGCCTTTTACAGAAAATGTTTACCAACACCTGGTAAAATATTGGAGAAAGTCATAATCTCTTAAAACACTTTTTTTTTTTTTTTTTGAGAAAAGATTTCTGTCCTGGCATGCTATTGGATTTTAATGAGTCATCATGACTCACTAATGGATAATGTTGGGGTGCCATGTATATTGGATTAGGCTGATTAAAGATTATACATATTAAACAGCATCCAAGTATAAAGTTACATTGGTATAGAGAAGAGACTGGACAAGAATCTTTTTTTTTTTTTTAACTTTCAATATTGTATTGTAAGCTTTGTGAGCACCTTGCTCAAATAATTAGCAGACTTGCTTCCTGATGCCTTTCCCTCTACCCAGACCTATGACAAGATGATTGAAGAAGGGAAAAATAAGTGAGATTTGATTTTAAATGGCTCCTTATGATATGCTACTTTAGCTTCCCTGGTGGCTCAGATGGTAAAGCATCTGCCTACAAATGAGAGAGACACAGCTTCGATCCCTGGGTAGGTAGGATCCCCTGGAGAAGAAAATGGCAACCCACTCTGGTACTCTTGCCTGGAAAACTCCATGGATAGAGGAGCCTGGTAGGCTACACTCCACAGAGTCTCAAAGAGTCAGACACGACTGAGCAACTTCACTTTTCACATTAACCAGATATGGATTTCAATCACTGCCATCATCAAAGTTGACAAAGAAGGTGGAAGAGTATTTCTTGTTATGAGTAGAACTTGAAAAAGATAGGGTTCCCCGTTACCTGAAAGAAGATCTGTCTTCAGTGAAGTGCAATGCAGATTAAGGGAGAATGATAGTGACTAATTCAGGTTCTAGTTCTGGAATATCCTCTTTTCTGTTAAACTTCACATGTGTGATCTATTTTAGTGTTATATTCTTCATCTTTAAATTTCATGCACACCCTTTCTATCTGTACTGTCTCTTCCTATAATAAACTCAGAGATACAGAAGGAATGACATCATCAAATCTGTTACAAGAGGCTGGGAAAGATATGTGGGTGGGTCTAGGTGTCAGTTTTCATCCAATTTCTCTCATTCACTTCTTAGTCCAGTCCAATAGAGGATCTCCCTTACCATTCTGCTTGATGACTTCAAAGTTGCTGTAAATAATTAGTCTTAATATTTCTCTACCTTCCTAACCTTTTTATAACATTACAGAGACATATAATCAGTAAATAATTAAAAAAAATCAGGACTAGAGGCTAAAACTTTATTCCTCATTTGCAACACTCATTTTTTAATAGAATATTTTAGAGCATTTTTATGTTCAAAGAAATATTGGGTAGAAAGTACAGAGATTTTACTCGTATCACATGCTTCTTCATGTGCATTGCTTCCCTCCTCAATACCTGATACCAGAGTTGTACATTTTTTAAAATGATAAACCTACATTGACATGTTGTTATCATCCAAAGTCCTTAGTCTACATTAAGACTTACTGTTGGCATTGTACATCTGGTAGGTTTTGAAATTTGTAGTGATGTGTATCCTTTATTAAAGTATCATGTCAAATATTTCTGCTGCCCTAAAAATTATTTATGTTCTGACCATTAATTCACCACTCCCCCTTCTTAACTCTTGGTGACAGTGTTCCTTTTCTTGTCTCCATAAATTTGTCTATTCCAAAATGTATTATAGTTGGAAGGAGATAGTGTGTGAACTTCTCAGATTGGCTACTTCATTTAGTAAATTTAAGGCTTCTTAATGCCATCTCATGGCTTGACAGCTTTTTTTTTTTTTTTTTAGTGCCTAATAGTACCTCATTGTCTGAATGTATCATCATTTATTTAATCCACTTATTTACTAAAATATATTTTGATTGCTTCCACTTTTGGCAATAGTGAATAAAAAGGTTCCTATAAACATCATGCAGAGGTTTTTGTGTGGACATAAATCTGGGTAAATACCAAGGAGTTTGCTCTTGGTATGGTAAGAATATGCTTGTTTTTGTCAGAAAGTGCCAAAATGTCTTCTAAAGTTGCTGAATCATTTTTTAAATTCCTACGAGAAATGAAGGAGACTTACTTTTAATCCAAATCCTTCTGAGATTTTAGTGTTGTCATTGTTCTGGATTTTGCCATTCTAACAGGTGTTTATTAATAGTATCTCACTGTTTTATTTTTCATTGCCCTAATGACATATGGTTGGGCTTCCCTGGTGGCTCAGAGGTTAAAGTGTCTGCCTGCAATGAAGGAGACCTGGGTTTTATGCCTAGGTCAGGAAGACCCCCTGGAGAAGGAAATGGCAACCTGCTCCAGTATTCTTGCCTGGAGAATCCCATGGACAGAGGAGCCTGGTGGGCTACAGTCCACGGGGTCACAAAGAGTCGGACACAACTGAGCGACTTAACTTTCAATGACATGTGAGATTCCCTTTTGTCTCAGTGGTATGGGGAGAGAGGTGGGAAGGGGGTTCAGGATTGGGAACTCATGTACACCCATGGCAGATTCATGTTGATGTATGGCAAAACCAATACAGTATTGTAAAGTAAAATAAAATAAAATTTAAAAAAAATCTAAAAAAAAAAAAAAAAAGAAAAAGAATTAGACAAAGGGTATCAAGCATAATACAAATTCCATAAGTGTTTCTCAGAATGTAAAAAAAAAAAAGAAAGAAACCACCTGCCAATGCAAGAGAGGCACATTCAATTCCTGGGTGAGGAAGATCCCCTGGAGAAGGAAATGGCAACCCACTCCAATATTCTTGCCTAGGAAATTCCAGGGACAGAGGAGCCTGGCAGGCTACAGTCCATGGAATCACAAAGGGTGGGACAGGAGTTAGTAACTAAACAATATCAACACGGATATACTATGTAGAATATCTTTACATATGATTATTTCCCACTGATATATTTTCATTGGTGAGGTGTCTGTTAAGGTCTTCTGTTGATTTTATAATTTAGTTGTTTATATTTACATTACTGAGCTTTGAGTGTTCTTTGTATATTTTACAAAAGGGTCCTTTATCAGATTTGAATTTACAAATATTTTTCCTCAGTCTGTGGCTTGACTCATTTTCTTGACAATGTTTTTCATGGAACAGAAATGCTTAATTTGAATAGAAGTGTAGTTTAACTTCTTTCATGGATTATATCTTTGACGTTGTATCTAAAGAGGCACCACCAAGTCCAAGATCACCATGTTTTCTCCTAAATTATCTTCTAAGTGTTTTTCAATTTTGCATTTTTCCAACACTCACTAAAGATGAATGTTGTCAATTTTATCTTCTGCTAAAACAAAGCAATATCACAAATTGCATTGTGGCTGTTTAATTGCTGTGTCATGTCTGACTCTTTTGTGACCTCATGGACTATAGCCCAGCAGGCTCCTCTGTATATAGGATTTCTCTTGCAAGGATGCTGGAGTGGGTTCCCATTTCCCTCTTCATGGGATCTTCCTAAAACAGGGTTTGAACCTGCATATCCTACATTGGCAGGCAGATTCTTTACCACTGAGCTACCAGGGAAGCCCATGCATGCCATACTTCATAAATATTAATAATATTCTGATAGGTACTTGGTGCACATCTAACCTTATTTCCCTGACTCTAAAATCTATAATTACAGGTAATTATGAAAATATCTTTAGAGTCATAAAATTAGTCATACTTTAATTTATGTTTTTTAAAATGACATAATTACAAACTTTGAGCCTCTCGTTGTATCATATTTGGCTTCCCTCGTGGCTCAAATGGTAAAGTATCTGCCTGCAATGTGGTAGACCCGAGTTTGATATCTGGGTTCAAAGAGCCCCTTGAGAAGGGAATGGCAACCCACTCCAGTATTCTTGCTTGGAGAATTTCAGGGACAGAGAAACCTAGCGAGCTACAGTCCATGGAGTCACAATCAGTCAGACATGACTGAGCTACTAACACACACAATATTCTTTCATTCATTCATGCATTTATTTATTTGTTCAATCCATTATGTTTACAACAAGTATTTATCAAGATAAACTCTGTCTACACATAAGACTATTAATAAGTTATATGTGAAACAGCATAAGGTCATCATTACATGTTAGTGTATTGTGATTTTTAAATTAAGACTCTTAGATAACAACATAATGATTAAGTATTCAGGACAGAAAGAGATTTGTGTAGGCTGGTGTAGTGTTTGTGGGTTCAGAAGGTAGTTGAATTTTAAAGTAGTCATAGAGAGTTGATTAGGTTTTGTTTATCAAGGAGAAGCAGCTTTGTAGGTTATTTAATCATGCAATAATTACTCATTCAACAATATAAATTTATTAGTGTATCTAAAACTTTGAAGGTTGATCTTTGGAGCTACAAACTATTTTTTGTGTAAAAATTTAAAGTCTTATTTAACAGTCCTTAATTATTTTTCACTGATGAAAATTTAAGGCTTCAATAAATGTCTCAATATGAAAATTTTTAAACTGAAACTCTATGTAAATGAACAAAATATAATCATAGAGATCTGGATGTACACAAGTCTAGGGTCAGTTTAATAAACAAACTATCAATGTGTCTAGTTTGGAATTTGAATTGCTAAAACAAGAAAAGGAATGTCACATGGCTGACAGTTCCATCCACATGATCTTCATTAATAGGGCAAAGTATGACATATGCAGGCCTGTTCAAAGTCATTGCTCTGGTCTGTGAAGGCAAATATTCTTTGCTGCTTCAAATGTTGACATAAATCTGCTCAAATGTCTCTGATTCTTTTTGGTAGAGATTCTCAGCTGATAACCTCGTGAGTTTTCATATTACATTTTTGCAAAGGGCATAATAAACTGCATTAAAGAAAATTCAAAGCGTCAAAGCAATAAGGTCCTTATTAGACATTGTGATAAATGTAAAAAATACACATATAAAAAGTTATCTATATTTTATCCAGATTGATAATTAATTTGACTTATATTTCTTTTAATTTTTCTTTATTAATTCATTTTAATAGCAAACTCTGTGTATATGAAGAAGCGGGCAATGTCAGCTCTGTTAGATATAGTTTTAATACACTGTTCTGTGTAGATTCAGGTATCAGGCATATTGAAATAGTTCATATAAATCAAAGTTCTGATCCATAAGAATTTATTCAGTGAGGATGCTATATAGTCATTGTGTTTTACTCAGTTCTCAGAAAATTGCATGCCTTCATGAAATGGTTTAACTAAAACAGAAACACTTTAATTCAAACAGAAAATGCTAGCAGATATTTCTTAAACATACTCTGTGAAATTGTTTTTGAATTAGTCAATAAAGGTATCATATGAACACTGTATGGTAACTTCAATTATGATATTAAATCCTGAAACTAAAAAAATATATATTTCCTGTCATGTATAGAAATTACTGACAGAACAGAAGGAGATTTTCTCTTTAATCAAACATTGCTGCAAGGACACTGAACCAAATGATATACTTGGGAAACATTGTATATCAACAGCTATCTAGCATCAACTTTATAATATCAAATTATACACATGTGATATAGATTCATGTATCTATAATATACACATATGTATGTATAAAGGCTTTAATTTTGGAATACGTATTTTATTTGTGCTGACCTTTGTTATTGAATGAAAAAAATCACAAATATATATCAATGAATCAAAATTTTCCCATTTTTTTGGTTTATAAAACTTTAATAATATATTTTATTTCATTATTTAATTTAGTAGGTACATATTTAGATTGTCTCTCATGTGTCTCTTGGATGCTTTGCTCAGTCATGTCTGACTCTTTGTAACCTTATGGACTGTAGCCTGCCAGGCTCCTCTGTCCATGAAATTTTCCAGGCAAGAATACTTGAGTGGGTTACCATTTCCTCCTCCAGGGGATCTTCCTGACCCAGGAATTGACCTCACATCTCTTGTGTTTTCTGCACTGGCAGGCAGATTCTTTACCACTATGCCACCTGGGAAGTCCTTAAAAGAAAAAACATAAAAATTTAGTCAAAATTAATTACTGCATTAGAGAAACCAGAATTTCTTACAGACTACATCCCTAAGCTGGTAAATCAGATGAAGTTGTGATACAATGTATAAATTTGGCTTTCTGGATTATCTCAATAGGGAATGATTATTTGCAAATGTTTTTCTAAGGCCCAGGTGTTTCAGATTTGCAGATAAATCTTACATAATCCACACATTTCTTGATTTTCACGTGTTACTTTCAAGGATTTGTCTCATTTACTTATTATTCACAAGATGAAGTTGATATGGTGGAAAGGACAGATTTGTATCCAAATACAAACTGAGTGTGAATCTCCAGCTACTTAAAATCTTAGTGCATCCACTTTTTAAAATGGTAATTATGATACTATATCATGTTTTCATTGTGCTGAATTAAATGAAGAAATTAATCTAAATATAATATAACATTTAGATTGTACTATACACTGTATTTAACAATGCAGTATATACTGTATTTAGAAACTTCCAAGTTTAAGACATTGCATTTAATTGAACTTAGAATATATTTCATTTAATTATAAATGGATTATTTCCACATAGGTTATTTCTGATAAGAATAATGGAGAAAAAAACCTTAATTTACATAGTCTAAAAGCAGAGTAAGTTTAGTTTTTATCATCATATTTATGTCACAATAAATAAATACTATTGAAGGTTGATTCGATCCCTGGGTTAGGAAGATCCCCTGGAGAAGGGAAAGGCTACACACTTCAGTATTCTGGCCTGTAGAATTCCATGGACTGTACAGTACATGGGGTCACAAAGAGTGACTGAGTGACTTTCACTTTCACTTTCTTTCTTTGAAGGTTGAAGAATTATTTGACCTGACATTATGGTGCAATGTGGTTGTGTTTACCTCGTGTAGATCTGGAGACAAATAGCTTGTTATTAACCTGTCTTTGAACCTTATTGTAGATTACATATGCTAGCAGTGATTAGTTGCTTTGGGAAAGATTTATTATATTTGAGTAAAAGTAAATGGACTTTCTGAATTCTGGGCTAAGAAAAAAGTTCCCTAAATAATCAAAAGAGCATATCAGTGAAAGTCACTAAATTATTGCTGTCATTGATATAGTTGAGAGAGGGATAAAAATGCTAGAGAAAAAATCTATTAATAATACATTCTTTTAAATACACATATGCATACATATGGGTTTCTCTGGTGGCTCAGATGGTAAAGAATCTGCCTGCAATTCAGGAGACCTGAGTTTGATCCCTGGGTCAGTAAGATCCTCTGGAAAAAGGAATGGCTACCTATATTCTTGCCTGAAGAATTCCATGGACAGAGGAGCCTGGCAGGCTACAGTCCATGGGATCACAAAAAGCCAAACATGATTGAGCGAGTAACACTTTGGAAGTTTCCCAGGTGGCTCAGATGGTAAAGAATCTGCCTGTAGTGTGGGAGACCTGGGTTAGATCCCTTTGTCAGGAAAATCTCCTGGGGAAGGAAATGTCAACCCAACTCAGCATTCCTGACTAGAGGAGAATCCCAAGGACAGAGGAGCCTTGTGGGCCACAGTCCATGGGGTTGCAAAGAGTTGGACACAACAGTGACTAACACACACATATATAAGTGTTCTAAATAAACTGAGTAAATAAATGAATTTATTCAATAAATATTCATAAAAATTGGTATTAAGCAGTGCTATGGATACAGAAATTAATAGAACAGAATGGAACAGATTCAGTAGAGATTCATATGTGTAAAATAATATATTTGGATGACATAAATAATATATCTGATTAACAATGGTTGTAACACTTAGTTAGCCAAACCTGGCATTATGTTAGATCCATTTAAGAATTTCTTACAAGTATAAAATTAAAATTCCTGTTCCTTAGTTACAGGTCCATATATTCTGACATAGAGGTGGGATGTATATAATTTTTAGGGTTTTGCTATGAAATTGATATAGAAAAATATTTAAAAATCGTAATACTTTGGCCACCTGATGTGAAGAGCTGACTCATTGGAAAAGACCCTGATGCTGGGAAAGATAGAGGGCAGGAGGAGAAGGAGACAACAGAGGATGAGATGGTTGGATGGCATTAGCGGCTCGATGGATGTAGGTTTGGGTGGACTCCGGGAGTTGGTGATGGACAGGGAGGCCTGGCGTGCTGCAGTTCATGGGGTCGCAAAGAGTCGGACACGATTGAGTGACTGAACTGAACTGAACTGAACTGAATGGGTAGATTTCTCCATTTTAAAATGGAAATTTCTTTCTGTTGGGAAGTCAAGGAGTTCTTTGTGGATGTGTTAGTGTAGGGAGTGGAATAACATGATTATTCCTGTTTGTATTATCATCTCTTCTTGGATGTATGACAGTAAAATTCTGTAGTATATTCAGGATTATTCATCTGTATTTCATTTTCCTTTCTTTTTTTAAAAATTTCTGTTTATAATCACCTGAAAGATAGAAGATACTATTTTCTCTTGTTTTGACCATTCTGCATTTCATTTTTTCATGTTCTATTTAAATATCAGGGAAATAAAGACTGCAATTTTTTGTTATGCTTAAAGTGAGCCAGAATCTTATGCTATATTAATCTATTTAAGGAGATTTAAAATTAATTCCCAGTGTCATATAATGAATATTTTCCACCTATCACTGTTTAAACTTTATCATCCACAGTATTCCAATGAACAAGCTTCATTATAGTGATACTTAACTACTTTTTATTCTCAAGAATGGTATGTTATCTCAAGCCTCTGGGTCTTTGCATATGCTTCTCTATGATCACAACCTTGTAAATACTAACTCATACTTTAATACTGAGATCTTGAAAAATTCACACTCCCAGATACAGAGTTTTTCTATATGTACATCTATAGTCTTGCTCATCCCATTGTATTGTAATTGTTTGCAATTTCTTGGCAGGAGAAATGTGTTTTTTATCTTTATTCCAAAACACAGCATGATTTCAGGCATATAAAGCATAATGTTTTAAATAAGAGAATGTATATATATTTAAAAATATGTTCCTATTTCTTTTTTTTTAGCATTTATTTATTTTTTTAATTAATTTTTTTTTAATTTTAAAATCTTTAATTCTTACATGTGTTCCCAAACATGAAACCCCCTCCCACCTCCCTCCCCATAACATCTCTGTGGGTCATCCCCATGCACCAGCCCCAAGCATGCTGTATCCTACGTCAGACATAGACTGGCGATTCAATTCTTACATGATAGTATACATGATAGAATGCCATTCTCCCAAATCATCCCACCCTCTCCCTCTCTCTCTGAGTCCAAAAGTCCGTTATACACCGCTGTGTCTTTTTTCCTGTCTTGCATACAGGGTTGTCATTGCCATCTTTCTAAATTCCATATATATGTGTTAGTATACTGTATTGGTGTTTTTCTTTCTGGCTTACTTCACTCTGTATAATCGGCTCCAGTTTCATCCATCTCATCAGAACTGATTCAAATGAATTCTTTTTAACGGCTGAGTAATACTCCATTGTGTACATCTACCAAAGCTTTCTTATCCATTCATCTGCTGATGGACATCTAGGTTGTTTCCATGTCCTGGCTATTATAAACAGTGCTGTGATGAACATTGGGGTACATGTGTCTCTTTCAATTCTGGTTTCCTCGGTATGTATGCCCAGCAGTGGGATTGCTGGGTCATAAGATAGTTCTAAATAAAAGAAAAGAACTGCATGAAATGATCTCCAATGCACAGTCTCCAATGCATTATAAAATGGAAGCATATCTCAGAGTTATTGTGGTTTCAGTTTCAAACTCAAAGCAAATGTTACAAAAGTGTCATACTTTTTTTTTTTTTTTTGGTTTCTCACTCCATATACAAGTTATGTTCACACTATACTCTAGTTTATTAATTGTGCAGTGATGTATGAAAAAAAACACAAAAGGTACATATGTTACTTAAAAAGAAAGTATTGCTTTAAAAATGTACTAAATATCATCTGATCCTTCATAATATTTTTGCTGCTGAAGGGTCTTGTCTCAATATTGATGGCTGTTGACCAATTATAATGATGGTTGCACAAATTTGGGGTGGTTGTGGCAATTTCTTAAAAAACATACAATGACATTTGCCACATCAATTAATTCTTCCTTTCACAAATAATTTCCCTGTAGCATGCAATGACATTTAACAACACTTTGTCTACAGTAGAACTTCTTTCAAAACTGGAGTCATTCCCCTCAAATTCTGCCACAGCTTTATCAACCAGGTTTATGTAATATCCTCAAATATTACATATTATAATATATAAAATGCAATTTAAAATATGTAAAATAGCATATTGAAAATAAAACCATTACTCTGTTGACAAATGTCCATGTAGTCAAAGCTATGGTTTTCCCAGTAGTCATGCATGGATGTGAGAGTTGGACCATAAAGAAGGCTGAGCACTGAAGAACTGATGCTTTTGAGTTGTGGTGCTGGAGAAGACTCTTGAGAGTACCTTGGACTACAAAAAGATCAAACCAGTCAATTTTAAGACAAAACAATGCTAAATATTCATTGCAAGGACTGATGCTATAACTGAAAGTTCAATACTGTGGCCACCTGATGTGAAGAATTGATTCAGGGAAGCCCAGTGTGCTGCAGTTCCAAAGTTAGCAACTGAACAATATTCTCATTCCTTTGTTGTTATTTCAATTTTACAGCCTCTTCACCAGTGGAAGATTCTATCCCAAGAAATCACTTTCTTTGGTCGTCCATAAGAAACAACTTCTCACTAAAGTTGCATCATAATATTGAAGCAATTCAGTCATACCTCATTCCACTTCTAATTCTAATTTATTATTTTCAGTATATCTTCAGTTACTTCCTCCACTGAAGTTCTGAACCCCTCCAAGTCATTCCAAACTCCTGTTAATATTATTTTGACCTCTATTCTGAATCAAAAATATTCTTAATGACATCAAGAATGATGAATCCCTTCCAGAATGTATTCAATTTACTTTGCTGAGATTTATCAGAAAAAAATCACTATCAATGGCAGCTGTAGCCTTAAATATATGTTTATCAAATAATAAAACTTGAAAGTCAAAATGACTCCTTGATCCATCTGGTATAGAATGAATGTTGTTAGCAGGCAAGAGAATGATATTAATCTCGTTGTACATCTCCATCAGAGCTCTTGGATGACAAGGTGCATTGTCAATAATCAGTAATATTTTGAAAGAAATCTTTTATCTGAACAGTAGGCTTAAAATATTCATTAAACCATGTTGTAAACAGATGTGCTGTGATTTCGGTTTCATTGTTCCATGTAGGGCACAGGGTAGATTTAGAATAATTTTTAATCACCATAGGATTTTGAAATGGTGACTAAGAGTTTGCTTCAACTTAATGTCATGAGTTGCATTAGCCCTTAACAAGAGAGTCAGCCTATCCTTTGAAGTTTTGCAACCAGGTATTACGTTCTCTTCTCTAGCTGTAAAAGCCCTAAGTGGCATCTTCTGCCATTATAAGGCATTGTCTACCCTGGAAATCTGCTGTTTAGTAGAGTCACTTTCACTAGTTATCTTAGATATTCAGAAATACTTGGTGCAGCTTCTATGTCAGTACCTGCTGCTAACCTGCACTTTCATGTTATAGAAGTGGCTTCTTATAAACGTCAAACCAATGTCTGCCAGCTTCACTCTTTTTTTCTACAGCTTCCTCACCTCTCTCAACATTCAGAGAATTGAAGAGAGCTAGGACTTTTTTCTGGATTAGGTTTTGGATTCAAGGAATATTGTGATTGGTTGGATCTCCTAGCTGAATTGCTAAAACTTTCTCCACCATTACCAACAAATCTGTTTTGCTTTCTTTTCAGTCATATGTTCACTGGAGTAGCATCTTTAATTTCCTTCAGTAATGTTTTCTTTGCATTCACAATTTAGCTAACTGGCCCAGAAAGCCTAGCTTTTGGCCCTTGTTGGCTCTTGACAAGCTCCTCTTGTTGAGCTTAATCATGTCTAGCTTTTTATTTAAAGTGAGAGACATGTGATTCTTCTTTCATTTGAACACATATGGGTATTGTAGGGTTATTAATAGGTCTAATTTCAATATTACTGTTTGTCAAGTAATAGAGAAGCTTGAGCACAAGGAGAGACTTGGGAGAATGGGCAGTTGGTGGAGCAGTCAGAATACACACAGCATTTATCCACTGTTTGCAGCTTCATGTGGGCATTGTTAATTGTGCTTCAAAACAACTACAATGGTAACATCAAACCACTCATCAAGGATCACCAGGACAAATATAACAATAATGGAAAACTTTGAAATATTTTGGGAATTACACAAAAGTGATATAGAAATACCAAGTAAGCAAATGCTGTTGGAAAAATGTTGCTGATAGATTTGATTGACAAAGTGAAAGTGAAGTCGTTCAGTCGTGTCCAACTCTTTGCAACCCATGGACTGTAGCCCACCAAGCTCCTCCGTCCATGGGATTCTTCAGGCAAGAATACTGGAGTGGGTTGCCATTTCCTTCTCCAAAGGATTGCCACAAACCTTCAATTTGTAAAAAACATACAGTATCTATAATGTCCAATAAAGCAAAACACAATAAAATAAGGTGTATGTTTTTTAAATTTTTTGAAGAAATTAAATATCACATTAATAAAAGTTAAAAATTTCAAAATAAAGGGTTCAATGCAATTAATATGTGCTTCATCATCATTCATACTAGGTTGAAGTTTAGGTAGTGCTGTACATTTTGAAGAGTGAGATAAAAGCAGGAGATTAAAGTCAGGAATGTGAGTTCATATTATGGAAGTTTTCTATTATATTATAGAAACACTTATCCCAGTGTTATTGTTACACATAGACACTTTCAACAGAATGTAATTAAATAGCTCCACATAAGAAATTTTTAAAAGAGAAATAAACTACTTTTTTATAAAAAGCATAATTGGAAATATATTGCCTTTAAAGAATTTATTATTGTACCTCCTCTTCTTAGAAGGAATCAGAGACACAATTGGTGTAACCCTTAGGTTAGCCATCTAAATCCACTCATCTGAATGACTGCAATTTGTATTAGGTTGCTATAAAATTATAGATAATTATAAATTTGTGTACTTTTCTCCATTTTCCTTCCATAATATGAAATTGGAATACAGTAACATAGCAGGTTTCTTTTTTCCCCCAAGTCAACAAGCATTTATTAATCTTTCTTTATTCATTAGAAGTTATCAATTGACTCTATGGCTTTGTCTGACTGTTACTCAAGAGACATTTGACAGCTGTTCCCTGAGGCCAAGAAAGATTTAGTCTAGAAATAGATTTTGGCAGCACTTGACTTGTATGATGCTCCAGGGGCTTTTTCACAGGTAAGATTTTCACAATGTGCAGGATTTCATTATTCTTTTTAGAAATTTGTATCATTATTATTTTATATTTCTTCTGATTGAACACAAAGCATTTCATGCTGTTAAAATCACTAAAAGCAAAATCCACAGTTCTTGGGTACGTATCTTAAAGCTTTCTATACTTAGCAGTTCTGACAACACTGCTGACAACTAATATTGCTTCTATGCTTCTTGTGCATCTGTCTTGCTGTTTCTGCTATTCCCTAATAGGGTCAGGACTCCAAACACTAAGTTAGTGTTGAAGAAGACCTATCAAAAATGATTGCTTTGGCTGACAGCTTAGGATGTGTCCAAGATGCATCTGTCAGATTTTGACAGAAGCATTGTTTCCGATAAACTTTGAGCTTCAGTTTGCTGATTTGAATGCATTCCTACCACTAGGCTAGGGAAAATGAACACTTCTTCCTTAACATTATTATTCTGTAAATTATTTTTCCTCTTGCCTGACTCTTAAAATTTACTTCCACTATAGTTAATGATACTTTTCAGATAAGGAAATAGAAGAGTGAGAAAATTCAGTAGATCACCTATGTTACAAAACTAACAAATGCCAGAACTACTGCTAGAACCCCTGTTTCCTGGATTTCACACCTGTTTTTCATTCCATTTATTTACCCAGGAGTACTTTGCTAATCCTTCACACTAGAAAAAGACCTTAAATTACATTCCACAACACAATGCACATTTCCTTCATGCCACCTACAATGTTATTTAAATATTTGTTTATATGTCTTCTCTTTACTAAAAAATACATTTGAGAATGTTTGCATGCTGTTCCCTGTGAGAAACATGGTATTACTCAATAATACACAGCAGCGGAAACTAAGTAGCTCAAAACCGCTTCTTTGTTAGTGATATTCAAGAACTGCTTTCTGCCTTGCTTCTCCAACTGGCAAATCCATCATCTGACTGAAGTCTGTTGAACTTGTGTCTTGCTTTTTATATTCTGTATGTTCTCCCTCCCTGATATGAATCATCTCCCCAGCCCTACCCCAATCAATCCTCCCCAGCCACCTGATCCACCAGCCCCCCTCCAAAGAAAACCTGTCAAGAGTAACTCTTAGTGCTGGTGTCTCCTTTGGGCATGTTATAAGAACTAGAATTAAAACAATAATATGTCAACTGCTATCTTCATGTGCTCAAATTCTCTTTGTCCAGAAACTATATAATTCCAGCTTAATTATAAACTTGTCCCTATTCCTCAAGGAATTAATATGGTCGAGTGTAATAACAAAGATTTTTGTGGACAAACAAATCTGAGCTCATATTCTAGGAAAGACTCCAGTCTTACTTTCTTCAGATATAAAATGTGTATAAATATCCAAGACAGAGTTTTGGTAAGAGCAGAATATATTGAGCACCTAATGAAGAGCACAAAAATATTGAGTTGTTTGTCTTTACCTTGAACTTTCAAAAATCATAACTTTCTTTTCTTATACATTCTCCCTCCAGACTCCATACTCACAGTTTTTTTTTTTTTTTTTTTTTTTTTACTTTTCATTTCCACAGAACTTATTCCTATTATTAGTGCCATCTCTACTATTAGCATTTCCCTGTGTGAGCTCTGGCCCTCTCTAATTGCTTATTTTATCACTCTGTTCTTATATGTTGGTCTCCTTATCTTAACTGAAGGATGGTTGTTCTTTCTACAGTTCTTTTTCCATTGATCCCAATTCATAGACCATGCAGAAAGATTGGGCCCTCTTCTTCGACCCTAATTTTCCATTCTTTTAAATAAGTTATCATCTCTTTAAGGCTGCCACTTTGTATTTTGTCCTTTCCTTGGTATTTTCTCATTTGTATTAGTCTTGCAATATTTACTGTAGCAAACATGTGGTGTTTGTATCTTTGCCTCAATCCCCTTCGAATTGCAGCCACAGCTGCAATACATGGATCTAGGAGAACTCTGCCAGCTACCAACTTCTGTATTCAACCTCAGGGTTTTCTACACAGAATCAAACATGCTGGATCTAGTTAAAGTACAGCCAAGACACGAAAATGAGTTAATCCCCTAGGACTCCCACAGATGCTGAGGGATTAAAGCAAATGGAGAAATACTCTGATCTCCCATATCTCAAAGGCATAATTCTGGAAAGCATCCCTGACACTTCTAGAGATTTTCTGGATCAAGCTCTCATTGCTCACATAGGTGACCTGAAAAACATATTCTGGTTTTGAATCTTTCTCCTTCTTGAACTCACTTTTCTTTTTTCCTCATTTTGCTTCTTGAAATCATTTCTCAATAAGCTACCTGTGTCCATATCCTTAACATCCATTCTCTTATTAGAGTAGAACTAAAAATTATACACTCTCAAGATTGTAAACAAGTAATCATTATCTTCATCCCTCTTTTCTTTCTGCTGTTATATTTTCTCTAGCCTGGTAACATAACCATGTATGCTATTTCTCCCTGTTTTTTTCTTTGTTTGTTTTTTGCTTCATTTTACTCTGAATAACTAAAGATTTCACTTTATGTTCAAGTATATCAAAGGAGTAGACATATACTAATATTTACTTCTTTCTCACCAGTTGGAATCCAGTCTTTACCTCCTTACTCTCTGAAATTCTTCCTCGAAATGTATCAAACGCTACCTACTTTCCAAATTCTATAAGCTCTTTTTCTGTTCTCATTCTCCCTGACATTTTCAGGCTTTGATCACAATATAAATTTTCCTTTCCATTGATTTTTAGGACAAATTTCTCTCTTGCTCCTAGACTTTCTTCTCTGATCACTTCACATATTCTGCTGAATTACATTCAGATGTTTTTCCTTAAGATTCAAATTGTTCTACACTTGAACTACAGTCAAATTTTACTCTAGTAAGTTTTCATTTTCACATTCTATACTATGAATGTGTTGTTCTCAAAATTTTCTGCACAATGAAATTACCAGAGGATAAAAAAAAAAAAAAGGAGTTGCACCTTAGCACCTGCCTGCAGACATATTAAATGACACTAATTGAGAATTGGGCATTAGGATTTTTATCAAATGATGCAATGTTCAGTAAAATTTGAGAACCACTGTACTAAATTAAAGATAAATGTAACTCCTAAATTTTTTAGTATTTGTCCGCCATCTTGTCATCTCCAGTTTTTAGTTTACATTGTTTTAAGAAATGCTTTTCTAGCCTTATCTCCACTTTGCCAAATCTTACCTTTCTTTAAGTTCCAGGGGAAACAGCATTTCTTCCATTAAACATATTCTAAGCAGTTTAGACTAATATTGAACCATTTAAAAATGTTATTAATGAATCTTTTATAGACTTTTGCTTTCATGAGAATATGTTCAACTTCTGTGTTGTTCACCAATGTATTCTGCATTCAAGCAAGTTTTCTGAAAGTCATATAGGAGACTCTCATGAAATACTTGATTACTGACTGACTGACTAGTTGAATAAACCAACTTGAAAATGACCAACAATTTCATATGTTCTTGTTCAGGGCCTATGATCACCTAAAAATGACAATGCCTGAGGGAAATATCTATGTCTAATTAATCTACTACATCTCTCTATTCTGAAGGACTATCTTATATATACATGTTGCTGATAATTATTTTTGGAAAGGTAAATTAATGAATATGTAGACAGCTTTACATTTAATTATCTTAAATTTTTAAATAATAAATTTAATTACTTAAGAAAAAAAAAAATGAAACTGACCAAGCCATAGTATGTCTGCATTTCATTTTTTCTGATTTCAAATGAATAGACTTGGCTAAGATATTTATATTTCACACCTCTAAAATAATCTATTATTCTATTCATTTTAATTATATAGCTATTGTTTATTAAAAACTAGCTGTGTGCCAAGCATTGGGATAAATGTGTTGAAGGTATTGTTTATTCAGTTCTCACAAAATGTGACTGTAGGGCATGAAGTTAGGATACAGACTATATTAGATTCAAATCCGAGTCTCCTTACTAAATTAATCATGACTGCAGGTAAATTACTTAATCTCTTTAATTCACTTTCTTTCACTTACTATAAAATTAAGGTAATACAGCTCATCTCAATGAGTTTTGAGAATTAAGTTAGTTAATGTGTGAAAAGTGTTTAGAAGTTGCCTGGTACTGAATAAATGATTGGTTTTTTAACTATTAATTTAATAGTTGTTATTCAATACTAACTACATGATGAAAATAGAAATTAGAGTTAGTGAGTATTTTTCAGGGTCATAGATGCTTCAAATGGAAGAGTTTAAATTCAAATAGGATTAGTTATTAGCTCCTTAGAAATTGTGTTCTGGTTAATACTGGAATATGTCTTAGCCCTACATATGCAGCATGCTTTTTCTAAACCTATGATGCTTGATACTCTTTAGAGAGAAATTTGGATTCACTCTGTGATTAGAACTATTATAAAGTTATAAAGCTCTAAAACAGATTTGTAATGGAAATCCTGACCTAGCTTTAACTATAGGTGACACTAAATAAATGTCTTTGCTTTGGCTCTGAATCTACTCTGTAAAGTGGAAAATGACTGTGCTAGCTGAGTGTGCAATCATACAAAACAGCTCAGTAAATTGTAAAGAATGTTCTGGCACCAAATGCTTGTGCAAGAACAGCATTTATGCAGGGCTATACATATTTAAATTTGAGATCAAGTTGCTGATTCTGTGCTAACATTTATAAGACAAGCTTTTAAAATATAGTTAATGTTTAATTTCCATTTCTACCGTAATGGAGTCAAAAGTTATTATACACTAAAGAAGATGTAGTAGTACTTAGACTTCTTTAAAAATGTGCCTTATATCTACCCAAGCACAGAGTTCATCTGTTTAAGAATGGTCCTGTAAACATGATTTGTGCATTTTTGTGTAACATTATAAGTCTCAGTATAGTGTCGCCCTCAAACCCCAAGAAACTGGAAGGAAAGGGAGTAAATATTTTCTCAGAAGTATACTTTATTTTTAAATTAATTTATTTTAATTGGAATCTGGTTATTTTAAAATATTGTAGTATTTTTTGCTATACATTGATATGAATCAGCCATAGGTGTACATGTGTCCCCCATTCCAAAACCGCCTGCTACCTCCCTCCCCATCCCATCCCTCAGGGTCATCCCAGTGCACTGACCCTGAGTGCTCTGTCTCAAGCATGGAACCTGGACTGGTGGTCTATTTCACATATGGTAATGTACATGTTTCAATGGTATTCTCTCAAATCATCCCAACCTCACCTTCTCCAACAGATTCCAAAAGTCTGTTCTTTACATCTGTGTCTCTCTTGCTGTCTCGCATATAGGGTCATCATTACCATCTCTCTAAATCCCATATATATGCATTAATATACTATATCGGTGTTTCTCTTTCTGACTTACTTCACTCTGTATAAGAGGCACCTCATTAGAACTGATTCAAATGCATTCTTTCTAAGAGCTGAGTAATATTCCATTGTGTATATGTACCACAGCTTCCTTATCCATTCCTCTACAGATGGACATCTAGGTTGCTTCCATGTCCTAGCTATTGTAAACAGTGCTGCAATGAACATTGGGGTACATGTGTCTCTGTCAATTCTGGTTTCCTCAGAGTGTATACCCAAGAATGAGATTTCTGGGTCATTTGGCAGTTCTGTTTCCAAATTTTTAATGAATCTCCACACTGTTCTCCATACTGGCTGTACTAGTTTGCATTCCCACCAACAGGGTAAGAGGGTTCCCTTTTCTCCATACCCTCTCCAGAATTTATTGCTTGCAGACTTTTGGGTAGCAGCCATTCTGACCAGTGTGAGATGGTACCTCATTGTGGTTTTGATATGATTTCTGATAGTGACTGATGTTGAGAATCTTTTCATGTGTTTGTTAGCCATCTGTATGCCTTCTTTGGAGAAATGTCTGCATAGTTTTTTGGCCCATTTCATGATTGGGTCTTTAATTTTCTGGAATTGAGCTGTATGAGCTGCTTGTACATTTTGGAGATTAATTCTTTGTCAGTTGCTTCATTTGCTACTATTTTCTCCCATTCTGAAAGCTGTCTTTCCACCTTACTTGTAGTTTCCTTCGTTGTGCAAAAGTGTTTAAGTTTAATTAGGTCCCATTTGTTTATTTTTGCTTTATTTCCATTACTCTGGGAAGTGGGTCATAGAGGATCCTGTTGTGATTTATGTCAGAGAGTGTTTTTCCTATGTTTTCCTCTCAGAGTTTTATAGTTTCTTGTCTTACATTTAGGTCTTTAATCCATTTTGAGTTGATTTTTCTGTATGGTGTTAGAAAGTGTTGTAGTTTCATTTTTTTACAACTGGTTGACCAGTTTTTCCAGCACCACTTGTTAAAGAAATTGTCTTTTCTCCATTGTATATTCTTGCCTCCTTTGTCAAATATAAGGTGTCTATAGGTGTGTGGATTCACCTCTGGGTTTTCTGTTTTGTTCCATTGATCTATATTTCTCTCCTTGTGACAATACCATGCTCTCTTGATGACTGTAGCTTTGTAGTATAGTCTGAAGTCAAGCAGGTTAATTCCTCCAGTTTCATTTTTCTTTCTCAAGATTGCTTTGGCTATTCGAGGTTTTTTTTTGTTTCTGTTTGTTTGTTTGTTTGTTTGTTTGTTTGATTTCCATACAAATTGTGAAGTTATTTGTTCTGTTTCTCTGAAAAATGCCATTGGTAGCTTGATAGAGATTGCATTGAATCGATAGATTGCTTTGAGTACTATACTCATTTTCACTATATTGATTCTTCCAATCCATGAACATGGTATATTTCTCTAACTATTTGTGTCATTTTTGATTTCTTTCATCACTGTCTTATAGTTATATATGTCTTTTGTTTCTTTAGGTAGATATATTCCCAAGTATTTAATTCTTTTCATTGCAATGGTGAATAGAATTGTTTGTTCAATTTCTCTTTCTGTTTCCTCATTGTTCGTGCATAGGAATGCAACGGAATTCTTTGTGTTAATTTTAAATCCTGCAACTTTACTATATTAATTGATTAGCTCCAGTAATTAAGAAAACATGTCAGTTCTTACCTTTCAGATCATGTAACTGACAAAAACAAGAGAGTGTTCCAGAAAGAACATCTATTTCTGCTTTGTTGACTTTGCCAAAGCCTTTGACTGTGTGGATCACAATAAACTGTAGAAAATTCTGAAAGAGATGGGACTACTGGACCACTTGACCTGCCTCTTGAGAAACCTATATGCAGGTCAGGAAGCAACAGTTAGGACTGGACATGGAACAACAGACTGGTTACAAATAGGAAAAGGAGTACGTCAAGGCTGTATATTGTCACTCTGCTTATTTAACTTATATACAGAGTATATCATGAGAAACGCTGGGCTGGAAGAAGCACAAGCTGGAATCAAGATTGCCAGGAGAAAAATCAATAACCTCAGATATGCAGATGGCACCACCCTTATGGCAGAAAGTGAAGAGGACTTAAAGAGCCTCTTGATGAAAGTGAAAGAGGAGAGCGAAAGAGTTGGCTTAAAGCTCAACATTCAGAAAACGAAGATCATGCCATCTGGTCCCATCACTTCATGGAAAATAGATAAGGACACAGTGTCAGACTTTATGTTTTTGGGCTTCAAAAGCACTACAGATAGTGATTGCAGCCATGAAATTAAAAGACGCTTACTGCTTGGAAGAAAAGTTATGACCAACCTAGATAGCATATTGAAAAGCAGAGACATTATTTGGCCAACAAAGGTCCATCTAGTCAAGGCTATGTTTTTTCCAGTGGTCATGTATGAATGCGAGATTTGGACTGTGAAGAAGGCTGAGTACCAAAGAACTGATGCTTTTGAAATGTGGTCCTGGAGAAGACTCTTGAGAGTTCTTTGGACTGCAAGGAGATCCAACCAGTCCATTCTAGAGGAAATCAGGCCTGGGTGTTCTTTGGAAGGAATGATGCTGAAGCTGAAACTCCAGTGCTTTGGCCACCTCATGCAAAGAGTTGACTCATTGGAAAAGACTTTGATGCTTGGAGGGATTGGGGGCAGGAGGAGAAGGGGATGACAGAGGATGAGATGGCTGGATGGCATCACTGACTCGACTGACATGAGTTTGAGTGAACTCCGGGAGATAGTGATGGGCACGGAGGCCTGGTGTGCTGTGATTCATGGGGTCACAAAGAGTCGCACATGACTGAGTGACTGAACTGAACTGACAAAAGTAATTGCTCATTTCCAAGGAAAGATACAAACAGAAAAGAATGATTTTCCTTTTGCTAATTACCCAATACTGACAATGCCTTCCTACATGACTAAAATATCACTTATAAAGTGGAATTCTTAGTAAAGGGATGTCCACATCAGCATACCTTACATTAAAATTTAATTAATTTTTCCTATTTTCTTATTTAGGATATATCTAAAGTTATATTCTGCTGATAATTTCAATATTGACAGAATACCATCATTTATTAAGTCTCTAATACAATATGCATAGCTCATTTACTCTTTGATTAATTTTTGGATATTCTGATATATGTGCATCTTCTAAACTATAAAATGGCACATTAATATAACAATTTATAAAAATAGAGTTATTATTGTCTTTATGAAGGTTGAAAACTGAAGATCAATCTTGAATGATAAATATTTGAACCTATATTTAATAGCCATTATATTATGAGAAGTTTTCTCTTTGTAAGGAGGTCATTTATCTACCAGTTTTTCAATATCCATTAAAATCTTACATCTTAACTTCCCTCTGACAATGTTCAGAAAATATGGTATATGATTAAAATCATCTATCTGAAATCTTTAACTCTCCAACTGTTCTCTTTTCATTGTACTCATACTCCTCCAAAATTCCAATTGTTGCTAAAATGAACCACTGATTACATTCTGTCTATAATCATGGAGATGAATACTGTCACCATTTTTTCTGTGGGGACCCTGATTGCCCTACAAAGTTACAGACTTCCTTGATCTCATTCTACTTTGTGCTAGACACATAAAATTTCTCAACTTCTTCACCAATAATTTATCTCTAGTTAAACTCATATAATCACTTACAGTTATGTACTGTCTGTAGGCCAATGACTGTAAAACTTTTTCACCATACCCCTGGATCAAATCTCCACTCCACCTTTATGGAACATTTGGTCTGTTGCTTTTATCAATTTATTCTTAAGCCACTTACTAACTCCTAAAACGAGGACCCTTGTAGACAACATCTCTCCACCCAGCTTATTGTTTAAATACTTCTAATGCCCTTGACAGGACCAGATAAACCACTCCTTTGTCATTACTTTGTTATTACCTAAAATGGGTCTGTGGCATGAAATGTTTATCACTGGAAACACCCTAAACTGCTCTTATGGAGGACTAGGGGAAGAATTCAGTGACTTACATCCCCTCAGAGGAATAAGAGGATAAGACTTACGGCTGTTTTGCTAGGTTCCCAGTCTTAGGGCAAAGGCTTGAATTGCTTTACATCATGGTATCTATTCCCATCCATGGTGGACACACCAGCAATGAGTTAAAATTACAACCCCTTAATCCTACCCAGCACTAGTCATGCTGAAAACCTTCAGGATACCCAACTCCAGCCTGGGGATCCCAGGAGATCAACCTGCCTCAACCTGCCTGGAGATCTGGTCTCTGGGAGTTTGTCATGCATCAATCTGCTCGGGGACCTGCCAGTTCAAGGGTCAGAGGGGATTAACATGGCTTGACCTGCTCAGGGACCCAATTCTCGGGAGGTCAACATACCTTGACCTGCCAAGGGATTTGATCTCCAGGAGGCTGTTACTCCTCAACCTGCCTGGGGATCTGCACCCTGACTCAGGGATGCCTGGTTCTCAGGTTGCAACAATACTGGGTAGAATAAGCTTCAGAAAGACTCACCCCTAAGGAAGTCTACCCATGGAAATAGGAAGGAGCTTATTACTTGTGGGACTGTCTCAGCAATAACTCAGAAATCCAACAAGAAACCCATTGCCTTTCTGGACAGGCTAAAAGAGGCCCTCAAAGTTTACCAGTCTGGACTTAGACTCTTATGAGGGACAGGGAATTTTAAAGAACAGATTCTTGTCCCAATGTGAAGGAAGAACAGATAGGTAGTACAGGAACCACACCTATGTGCATCAGACATCAGGATAAAGTTACAACAGCTACAGCAACAGGACCCTGCTGCCTCTTTAGATGAGATGGTCCAGACAGCCCCCAATACTTTTATAACAGAGAACAGGAGAGGAAGTCCAAGGACCAGGAAAGGAAGAAAAGGAAAGAGACAAGGCATGCTGAGACGCTGGCTGCCTTCTAGGAAAGCCTTGTGGCGATCCCTGAGTTCTTAAAGGACAAGGCACAAGACAAATGTCTAATCTATAGACTAGCAGGACATTGGGCCAAAGAGGGTCCAAACAAGTCTCCTAAAATGGCTTGTTACAAATACCATCAATTGGAACACTGGGAAGTACTCTGCCCTTGGGACCCAAGAGCCTCAAATCAAGCACCAAGTCTTCCCTCAGGATGGTTCAACAGGACTGAAGCAACCTGCTCCAGCCAGCCTGCCTGTCACAGATAACCATCATGGGGCTGGAGCCAAGGGTGGAACTGGATGCGGCAAGTAGGTCCAAGAATTTCTTGGTTGACACAGGGACTATCTACTCTGTCCTAACCTCTGACTCTGGGGACTTCTCCTCCCAAATCTGTACCATTTTGTATGACCCAGCAATCCCACTGCTGGGCATACACAACGAGGAAACCAGAATTGAAAGAGACACATGCCATTCTCCCAACTCATCCCACCCTCTCCCTCTCCCTTTGAGTCCAAAAGTCTGCCATACTCATCTGTGTCTATTTTGCTGTCTTGCATACAGGGTCATCATTGCCATCTTTCTAAATTCCATATATATGTGTTAGTATACTGTATTGGTGTTTTTCTTTCTGGCTTACTTCACTCTGTATAATCGGCTCCAGTTTCATCCATCTCATCAGAACTGATTTAAATGTATTCTTTTTAATGGCTGAGTAATACTCCATTGTGTACATGTACCACAGCTTTCTTATCCATTCATCTGCTGGTAAAGTAAAAGTAAAAATTAAAAAAAAAAAAGATAGAGACACATATACCCCAATGTTAATTGCAGCACTGTTTATAATAGCCATGACATGGAAACAACCTAGATGTCCATCAGCAGATGAATGGATAAGAAAGCTGTGGTACATATACACAATGGAGTATTATTCAGCCATTAAAAATAATACATTTGAATCAATTCTGATGAGATGGATGAAACTGGACCTGATTATACAGAGTGAAGTAAGCCAGAAAGAAAAACATCAATACAGTATACTAACACATATATATGGAATTTAGAAAGATGGCAATGATGACCCTGTATGCAAGACAGCAAAAAGGACACAGATGTGTATAGCGGGCTTTTGGACTCAGAGGGAGAGGGAGAGGGTTGGATGATTTGGGAGAATGGCATTGTAACAGGTATACTATCATGTAAGAATCGAATCGCCAGTCTATGTCCGATGCAGTACGCAGCATGCTTGGGGCTGGTGCACGGGGATGACCCAGAGAGATATTATGGGGAGGGAGATGGGAGGGGGGTTCATGTTTGGGAACGCATGTACACCCGTGGTGGATTCATTTCAATGTATGGCAAAACCAATACAGTATTGTAAAGTAAAATAAAGTAAAAATAAAAATTAAAAAAAAAAAAAAAAAACTCTCTTGGGGACAAACTATTTTTGTCAATCATCAAGTGAAACAACTCCTGAAAGGGGGAGGCCATTTATAGATGTCTGATCAAAGGATTCTCAGATATCAAGTATTGTTGATGGAAAATCCAGGCCTGACTCTATCCCCTTGTGAGGTTCTTAATCCAGCTACCCTCCTGCCTAGGCTCAAGGGCTCTCTCCCCTTTCATTCTTGCTTAGAAACCTTGGACCACTGGACAAAACCCAAAAATGGATTGTCAGAAGATCTTCTGATCAATTCTGTGGAAATCTGGTATACTGATGGAAGCAGCTTTGTCTTAGATGGAAAGAAAAGAGCCAGATATGCAGTGGCCTCCGATTTTGAGACCATAGAGGTTAAGCCTTTACCACAAGGTACTTCAGCCCAATTGGCTGAGCGCATAGCCCTGATTCGAGCTGTAGAGCTGGGAAAAGGAAAAAGAGTAGCTGTTTACACTGACTCCAATTATGTCTTTCTGATGTTACCTGCACATGCTGATATTTGAAAACAAAGAGGCTACTTGACCACCCAAGGATCACCAATCAATTATGGTGATCAAATCCTCAGGTTCTTGGAGGCAATCCATCTGCCCACTGAGGTTTCAGTCTCTCACTGTAAAGGCCACCAAAAAGGGAGCATGGAAGTGGCATGAGGGAACCAAGCAGCTGATCAGGCAGCTAAGAGAATAGCATTACAGAACAATGGCCTAATAGGGGTTGCCACCTTAGTTCCACAGACTAATTTGCCAGAAGGAGTCTTCCTATACTGAAGGTGAGACTCTTAAAGCTAACAGTGAGGACTTTCAAGAAGATCATATGGGATGGTTCCAAAAGTAGGGACTCTTTTTTTAGCCTGGGAACCTCCAAAGGAAGTTGGTTAATTCCTTACATGCCATCACTCACTTAAGGGAGAAGGCCCTCAAAAGATTACTAGAAAGGTCCTTCAGAGGAACAGACCTCCAAACAACTATAAAATAAGTGGTCTTCTTTTGTCCCACTTGCCAATTAAACAGTCCCCAAGAAACTTGAAAACCCCAGCTGGCCCAGTTCATCCAATGGCAAGGGACCTATCTAGGAGAGGACTGACAGATGGACTTAACCCAGATGACAGTTTCTCAAGGGTATAAATACCTATTAGATACATTCACAGGATGGACTGAAGGCTTTCCCACCCAGACTGAGAAGCCTGAGGAGGTGGTAAAAAAAAACTGCTCCATGAAATCATTCTGAGATTTGGTCTTCCCAGGTCATTACAAAGTGACAATGGGACACCATTTACTTCTAAGGTCAGCCAAGAGGTCTCTAAAGCATTAGGCATTGTTAATTATCTGCATTGTGCCCAGAGCCCTCAGTCTTTGGGAAAAGTAGAAACAGCCAATCAATTCCTAAAATCAGCGATCAAAAAGATAACCCAGGAGACCTCCCTGGGATAGAAGGAGGTTTTACCAATAGCTCTTCTCCACACTGGTATTGTCCCTAAGTAACAGGCTGGTCTTATTCCTTATGAGATGCTATATGGGTGACCTTTTGTTTATGTTAATGACCTCTTCCTAGATCTAGAGTCTCAGACCCTGCAGTCTTATACCATGGCCATTGAACAATTCCAACAAGATATACACTTGTGAGATGTCAACCAGGACCCAAAAGATTCTGAAGAGACACCACTATATGCTCCAGGAATTCAAGTCCTAATTAAAATCTGGAAAGATGGGTCACCAAAGGCTCAACTCCAGCCCACATGGGAAGGCCCTAACACTGTAATACTTTCTACTTCCACAGCAGTCAAGGTATCAGGGCACAACTTCTGTATTCAGTACTCATGAGTCAAACTGTGGAAGAAAACAGAAGAGGACACTCTATACACCTGTCAACAAGCTACAACATGCAGTGCCAGTTGAACAAGGAAATATAAAACTACACCCTACCATGGAAAATATCACTCACTCCTAGATGGACACTGCTATAAGAACTCTGAGGCTTGATACTAGCCAGAGGGGGAAAGCCAATGCCCCTCGGCACCCCAATTCAGCAGGAAGTAAACAAGGAGATTTCAACACCCCTATTCACAAAGAATTGGGCCTCCCATATCTGGAAGAGAGAATGTTAGGTAGTTAAAATAGGAAAAAGGAGTCTAAAATGGTGGTGGCTAAAAGACAAAAAAGGATAAAAACTCGTGAAAACGGAGCAAGGGAAAATCCATGGACTGGAGTGAGAACTACAGGTGAAACAAATACGCCGCTTTTTCGCCAGCCCAATTTGCATAGGGTAGTCTCAAGGGTGGGGGGAGGAAACAAACTTATAAGAGGAGGAAGCCAAGACAGATTGAGGCCTTTCCTTTGGGGTTAGCTCACCCTCATGCGTCGAGGGTGTACTATCCTTTGCTTGCTGAATAAAACTGAACTGTAACCAAGTGTAACACTGGTCCACCGTTTCAAATTTTTGCTATGGTGAGACAGAACCGAGGAAATTACACACTCCCCCAACAGTTTAATGGCAGATTTATTTTTCTTTTTTTAGAAATTGTCTTTTCTCTGCTTATAAGAGTATATCCAAATATTCTGTGGCCAAAAACATGAACAATAGCAGATTGTATTAGATCCCACTTAACTTCTGTTTCTAGGTGGACCTCAGGTCCAGGCAAACCTGGCTGTTTTACACTGACACCAAATACTCAGAGTTTTGAGTGAAGTAGAAAAGAATAACTTTATTGCTTTGCCAGCCAAAAAGGGCCACAGGAGATAAATGCCCTCAAAATCTTGTGTCCCAACTTGGATCGGGTAGTGAGAAGTTTAATAATAAAGATTCAAATAGGGTGTGATCAGCTCATGGACATTCTTCTGATTGATTGGTGGTGAAGTAAGTGGGAGTCAGCATAATCAGTCTTCAGTTCTGAGGTCTACATGCTGTGGGTAGCATGCTGTTTTTAATTTCTCCCACCAGGTGGGGTTTCAGTTCTGCAAAATAGCTCAAAGATATTGTGTGTATTACTTGATGGGGAAACTGGACGATGCCCCAAGGCTGCACTGTTGCTTCTCTTGATTTTGTTTCCCCCTGGGATCAAACCCCAGATCTCCTGTATTGCAGGTGGATTCTTTACCAGCTGATTTACAAGGGAAGCCCAATAATATACTACAGTCAACTGTTCCAGGCAATTTTATGACTCCAGTCACCATCTGCAGTGATTTTGGAGCCCAAGAAAATAAAGTCTTGCACGGTTTCCATTGTTTCCACATCTATTTGTCATGAAGTGATGGGACTGGATGCCATGATCTTAGTTTTTTCCATGCTGAGGTTTAGCCAGTTTTTCACTTTCCACTTTCACTTTCATCAAGAGGCTTTAGTTCCTCTTCATTATCTGCCATAAGGGTGATGTCATCTACATATCTGAGGTTAATGATATTTCTCCCTGAAATCTTGATTTAGCTTGTGCTTCATCCAGCCCAGGATTTTGCATGCTGTACTCTTTATATAAGCTATGAATGGCTGCAAAAAAGTAATTAACACATTCTCTCCCCCATGCTGGTCAAGCCATGAAACTAACAGCCTTTGCTTTACTTCCTCATCTCTTTCTGTTCTATAAAAGAGACTAGCATCCAGAATCCAATAAGATAGCTATTTTTAGACAAGAGTCTAACACCTTCTTGGTCTGGTAGCTTTCCAAGTAAAGCCTTATTCCTTAACTCAAAATCTTGTCTGCAATTTATTGTGGTGCAGACTGCAGAGTGAGCTTGGGTTCAGTAGCGGCAAGCCTTTGTTGAACAGAAGTTTTAATATGCAATTAAGTAAACCTACCATTTCCCTCCTCTGTCTAACTCTGGATATATAGAATAATGTATATTATTATATAAAATTACACTGCCTTATCTTGTTTCCCTGAATCCACTCTTATTCTCCTTGAGAGCACTGCCCAAATAAAACTCCATATTAGGTTCCCTTTTGAGAAATCTGACCTAAGCATTTAATATCAAAACCAGTCTTTCAGAATGGGACTCTAGAGTTGGATAAAAGTTCATCAATTATATTCACATATTGTGGGGTCATGTCTTGTTAAATTTTGGCTTAAATTATTTCCACTAAATGGATTCACTTGAAAGGATTTAAATTCAGAATTACCCTAGGGAATGAAATGTTTCTTTTTGGATACCATCAAATGTACATTTTAATTTTTATTTAGGGTCGTATACATAAATGTTAAAGAGTGAAAAATAATTCTTAGTAATTATGTTGATAAAGATAATTGCAAAAGCTGACTTTTCAAGTTCTATTAAAACTAATAATAATAATGATAGTAGTTACTCATTGAATCCATACTACATTCTAAGAAAGTTAATAACATCATCTCTTAAAATTCACAGCAATCCGACAATTATGAAAGAAAACTTACATACAGATCCTTAGATCACCATTTTTTTAAGTTATATGGTGTTCTCCTAGGTTCAGAGCAATAATGAACTGCTAATTTATTTCTGCTTCATTGACTATGCCAAAGCCTTTGACTCTGTGGATCACAAGAAACTGTGGAAAATTCTGAAAGAGATGGGAATACCAGACCACCCGACCTGCCTCTTGAGAAATCTGTATGCAGGTCAGGAAGCAGCAGTTAGAACTGGACATGGAACAACAGACTGGTTCCACATAGGAAAAGGAGTACGTCAAGGCTGTATATTGTCACCCTGCTTATTTAACTTCTATGCAGAGTACATCATGAGAAATGCTGGACTGGAAGAAGCACAAGCTGGAATCAAGATTGCTGGGAGAAATATCAATGACGTCAGATATGCAGATGACACCACCCTTATGGCAGAAAGTGAAGAGGAACTAAAAAGCCTCTTGATGAAAGTGAAAGAGGACAGTGAAACAGTTGGCTTAAAACTCAACATTCAGAAAACGAAGATCATGCCATCCGGTCCCAGCACTTCATGGGAAATAGATGGGGAAACAGTGGAAACAGTGTCAGACTTTCCTTTTGGGGGCTCCAAAATCACTGCAGATAGTGATTGCAGCCATGGAGTTAAAAGATGCTTACTCCTTGGAAGAAAAGTTATGACCAACCTAGAGAGCATATACAAAAGCAGAGACATTACTTTGCCAACAAAGGTCCATCTAGTCAAGGCTATGGTTTTTCCAGTGGTTATGTATGGATGTGAGAGTTGGACTGTGAGGAAGGCTGAGTGCCGAAGAATTGATGCTTTTGAACTGTGGTGTTGGAGAAGACTCTTGAGAGTCCCTTGGACTGCAAGGAGATCCAACCAGTCCATTCTGAAGGAGATCAGCCCTTGGATTTCTTTGGAAGGAGTGATGCTAAAGCTGAAACTCCAGTACTTTGGCCACCTCATGCGAAGAGTTGACTCATTGGGAAAGACTCTGATGCTGGGAGGGATTAGGGGCAGGAGGAGAAAGGGACGACCGAAGAAGAAATGGTTGGATGGCATCACAGACTCGATGCCTGTGAGTCTGAGTGAATACCAGGGGATGGTGATGGACAGGAAGGCCTGGCGTGCTGTGGTTCATGGTGGTTGCAAAGAGTCGGACACAACTGAGTGACTGAACTGAACTGAATTTAAAGAAAAAGACAAAGTTAAATCCACCAGGAAATTAAAATACATACATATTACAGTAATTGAGGTTATGAACTGATTTTTTCAACATATAAATAAATTTCTTCCTTCTCTCCCACTCATTCTCTTGCTCTTGTGTCCATCTACCAGCTGCCTATCCATCACCACTAGAAACTGTGTTTTTTACAGTTTTGTATCACAGTCTCCTCAGAAAGTACTCTATTAAAAACTTGCTGAGACACACCCATTATGCTAGCCTTTATTCAGCCCTTATTCTTTCCACCCATTCAACTTTCTACATATTTTTTTCTCCTCTTTCTTGCTTAACTGCATGCTGAAAATAATTGCCTTCTAGCTAAAGTTGTACTATGCAACTGATGTCTACTTACTCCCTAATGCACCTTTCCTTCATGTGCTTTCTTTATTCTAGAAAGGAGGTTCCAAGCAGTAACCTTGAGGACCACCAGTATCTGTTTCTGAACCAATGCCAGCCTTAGTGATCTCAATGTCTCTAGGAGGAAAGAAGAATGCTAGGCTATATCAGCCCCAATCCTAATCTATAGCCCTATTTTCCACAATAAAACTTCCTATTTTCCAGAAAGGGGGGCACCATCTTGAAGGCATTGGCCTGCTGAGGCCCCCTTTGCCTGGCATAGTAATAAAGTTACTCTTTTCTACTCTTCCAAACCTCTATCAGCACTGATAAACATTGATAAACAGAGGCTGGGTTTTTGGCAACAAATTACAGAAACTCATTTTTATCCCAGTACAAATGTTCCAGTTAATAAATGACAGTGTGGGAGTTCTACACATGCTTTCTGATGCTAAGAAAAGTCTACTAAGTTAAATTATAATACTTGTTTACAAAGCACAACCATTTTGTTGCAGGAAGTGAGACCCCTTCCAGGACCCAAGAGTGGGCTCTTTTCTAACACTCAGAAATGAATTGTTGGAGACATAGATGCTGACAATGTAAGATACTTTATTGGGAAGGGGTGTCCAGGGCCTTCCCAGGTGACACAGTGGTAAAGAACCTGCCTGACAATGCAGGAGATGTGGGTTCAACCTCTGGGTTGGGAAGATCCTCTGGAGAAGGAATTGGTATCCCACTAAAATATTTTTGTCTGGAGAATCCCAAGGACAGAGGAACCTGGTGGACAGCAGTCCATGGGGTCACAAAAAAGTCAGACACAACTGAGCAATAGAGGTTGAACACATGCCAGGATGGACAGCAGCAGGGTAAAGGAATCCTAGAAGAACTGCTTTGCCATGTGGCTTGCAGCCTCAGGTTTTATTGTAATTGGTTAGCTTCTGGGTTGTGACTGGCCAGTTATTCTGACTCAGGATTTTTGCTGGTTGTGTGCACATCACTCAGCCAAGAAGGGTTCCAGCAAGAAGGATCCTGGGAGGTTAGTAGGGCATGAGGACTGGAGTCTCCTTTTGACCTTTCTGAATTTTTCCAGGTGGTGGTAGCTCGTTAGTTCTGCCTTTATTACTAGGACTTCTTGTTTAAGAGAACTCACTGAAGTGTTTATCATAGTGCCTGATCAGGGTGGGCAGTTTCAGTCAGTGGTTCCCAAACAACTGAGCTTAATGAGGCAATTTTCCCATCTTCTATGGATTGTACAAATTTACTGTTCAGATTAAGCCTGGTAAAATAAATTTAGCTCCAGACTTGAAGATAGGAAAATAAACATAGAAACAACCAGAGTACAGTAAGCTGAGTGAGAGTAAATAGCAATGGAAAAGCCCCAAGGAAGGAGCATGCTGGTGTTAGAAACATTATCAAGGAAGGAAAGAGGTAAGATGTGAGACTGAGAGATAGTTGAAGCCCCTTGAGTTAAGTCTTGAGTACAATGAGTATTTTAGAGTCCTCTGATTGTGGCAGAAAACCAATGGAAGCTTCTGTGCAGAATGAGAGTGATAGATCTTAATTTAAATTTGAAAAGATCAACAACTATGTTAACTGCTGCTGATTGCTTCAGTAACACATTTACAGATACTGTCATTTAGCAAAAGAGGTGACTGCTGATCTAGACAAGAAATAAGTGCTGTAGCTGGAGGACAGTGTGTAAAATTGAGGGAGGGCTTTGTTTGTGTTTGTTCTAGATGAAAATTTTATACTTGCATATGCAGCTAAAAATGAGAGGCAAAATAGCACAGGGTTTTAGATCAGAGTCTGGAGGAGTTATATGCCTGGGCTCAAATTCCGACATAATTATCTTAACTTAATTTCTTTTTTGTCTTTTCAAAGTGGGTTTGATAATAGTAAACCATGGGATTGTTGCTGTTGCTTAGTTCCTAATTCACATCCAACGCTTCAGCAACCCAATGAACTGCAGCCTCCCAGGCTCCTCTATGAAATTTCCCAGACAAGAGTACTGAAGTGGGTTGTCATTTCAAGGGCTTCCCAGGTGCCACTAGTGGCAAAGAACCTGCCTTCCAATGAAAGAGATGTAAGAGGCAGGAGCTTAATCCCTGGGTCACGAAGGTCCCCTGGAGGAGGACATGGCAACCCAATCCAGTACTCTTGCCTGAAGAATCCCATGAACAGAGGGTCCTGGCGGACTATGGCCCTTAGGGTTGCAAAGAGTCAGACATGACTGAAGCGATTTAGCACAGTACAGCCATTCCAAACCATAAGATTAAATGAGGACTAATTGAATCGTGACTTATGTAAAATGTTTAAAATTGTTCCCCACACATTATAACCACTGTATATCATTAACTGTGAGAACTGGACCATAAAAAAGACTGAGCACTGAAAACTGATGCTTTCGAACTGTGGTGTTGGAGAAGACTCTTGAGAGTTCCTTTGATAGCAAAGAAATCAAACCAGTCAACCCTAAAGGAAATCAACACTGAATATTTACTGGAAGGACTGGTGCTGAAGCTGAAGCTTCAATACTTTGGCCACCTGATGAGAAGAGCCATGAGTTTCCAGATTTAAACTGGCCAGTCCCTGGAAAAGTCCCTGATTCTGGGAAAGACCGAAGGCAGAAGGAGAAGTGGGGGAGTGTGAGAGGGGCAGAGAATGAGATGATTTGGAGAGCACCACTGAGTCAACAAAGATGAGTTTGGTCAAACTCCAGGAGATAGTGAAGGACAGGGAAGCCTGGCATGCTGCAGTTCATGGGGTCGTGGAGTAGGACAGGACTTAGTGACTGAACAACAACAATCATTAACTATACAAAGGGAGAAAATTTTGATATTAAAGGTAGAAAAATAATTGCCAGAGGAAAATCAATTGAATGGGAGCAAGGGATGCGAATTGTCATGGTCCATGTACGGGCTGGAAAAGAATTTCCAGACATGAAGCAGAATGAGAGGAGAATAAAGTTTATAAGAGTGGAAGATGCTATCAGTTTGCTGGCTCAAGGGAGAGTTGAACCCTTTCACAGGCTAGCCTCAAGATGGAGAGAATTCCTATGGGAACGGTGACATTAGGTGACTGGTTACTATGATACAGGGTTGATAATAGGGTGGGTGTTTTACCTAACATGGGATCAGGGGACTGGCCAGTTTAAATAAGGAGACTCATGGCAACAGTTGCTATGGGACTTGATCAATTCCAGAGATTTTTATCCTATAACTTTGGTACAGGGTTCCACATCTGTGACCTTGCCAGGCTGCTGCAGCTGCTGCTAAGTCACTTCAGCCGTGTCTGACTCTGTGCAACCCCATAGACAGCAGCCCACCAAGCTCCCCCGTCCCTGGGATTCTCCAGGCAAGGACACTGGAGTGGGTTGCCATTTCCTTCTCCAATGCATGAAAGTGAAAAGTGAAAGTGAAGTCGCTCAGTCATGTCTGACCCTTAGTGACCCCTTGACTGTAGGCCTACCAGGCTCCTCCGGACATGGGATTTTCCAGGCTCTACAGAAACCATTGCTTAGAAAGAACTTAATATTAGCTTGGAACAGTATGGGTCATCTATTTTAACATAAGGTAAGTCAAAGTCTGTGTATGGTGAGGTATGTAAATTGATTTTCTCTTCCTTGAGGTATAATTTATGAGGAAAAAGCTCTTGTTTTATATTTGGACACGGAGAATATATATATCTTCCCAAGGAGTACAGCTATTTGATTTATTCAGAGCATCTTTATTAGGATGACAAAACTAGAACAAAACATTTCTTAACTTTATATATTTGTATTGGCTTTATTCCAAAATATTTTTCTCAGCCATTTTCTGAAAAACTAAAGTACATTCTTAAAATATCTGCTATTAGAGTGTGCTAATTTTATGACTTTGCAAATTTCCCATCTGTTTTAAATTATTTCAAATAATATACATAAATAGAAATAAACACATTAATAATTATGTAGAATCTCTTCATCCTTTAAGGATAAACATCTTTATTTTGCTTATTTAAAAAGAAAAAGATGACCTTTAAACCAACTATTTTATTTCCCTTATTGATGATCTTAATGCACAAATTCACAACTAAATTGGTAAAGTACATCTCACTTTTTTATGCACAACTATAAGGACGTGATGGAACGATAGTTAAATACACCAGTGCACTTAATCCTAACATTTTTATTGATATTTATATTTTGCTTTGCTCAAATTTAGAAACAATTTCCTTTTAAATACCTGAATCAGCACTTGATTCATGCCATTATGGTTAGAAAATATTTTCAAATTGAGCAAACATGTCATTAAGTAGTAGATGAAAAAATATGAGAAGGATATCTTAAACTTAAAGTCAATAATTATGGTTAGTTTTATGCAATCCTTCACTTGATGATTTATAAGGTTATTGTTATGTGAACCATCTGAGTAGTTGGTTGTCAACATTAGAGGGAAAACAGCTATATTTCTTATTATAGGTGCTTCTCATAGTATCAGTATATGATTTATTGGGATCATTAATACTTTGATGTTTAAAGACATTTACAGAAAAAAATTGCAAAAGCACAATGAATTATGAGGTTACTAATATGTTGTGCCTGCTAAGCCATGTCAGTCGCGTCCGACCCTGTGCAACCCTATGAACTGTAGCTTGCTAGGCTCCTCTGTCCATGGGATTCTCCAAGCAAGAATACTGCAGTGGGTTGCCATGCCCTTCTCCAAGGGATCTTCCTGATAAAGGGATCAAACTGGCGTGTCTTACGTCTAATCTGTTTTGGTAGGTGGGTTCTTAACCACTACCACCACCTGGGAAGCCTGATTACTAATATAATATTGCTCAAAAATGTGTTTATTTAAAATAAACGCAGGAAAGCTATAGGAAACTATTCTATATTAAGTGTTCTGCAAGATAAATAAGTAAACAAATACTAAAAATTATTTGGTATTAATAATATAAACATATTATTATGTTCACTTAAAATCACTCTGGCACATAAACTATAGTGAAAAACAAAGTGCATATATGTGGTTTTATATTTGAAACTACCTTACACTCAAACATAATTTTTCTTTCCTCAGTATTGTGTATTACAAGAGTTAAACTTTTGCTCTAAAGCACCAGTTAGTAATTTTTTATAGTTTGGGCTTGTGTTCTCTCTTACAATTACTTCACTCTATGGCTATTCTGTGACAGCAGTCATAGGCAATATGTAGGTGAGCAGGCATGGCTGTTTTCCAATAAAATTTTATTAACAAAATAAGGAAGAAGGCCAGTCAAGTTTGCCTACTCTTGATCTATTCAAATTTCAAAGTGGGTAAATGAATTAGAAATTGATTTTATTTGATTGTAATGCTTTTAAGAATCAGGTAAACAGTAGAAGAGTTAGAGCTATTAGAACAGATAGAATAGTACAAATGTATATATATATAGATATAATTATAGACATGACCATAATTAAAGATTATGATATTAATATCAATATTATTTTACAACATAAAGAAGTAAGGAGAGGCTTTAATTTATTTTAAATTTTTGTTTATTTTTTCATTTCTTTTGTTGCACCTAGCTAGTTATCACACAAATTTCAAACTCAAAATACTGTGGTTAAAAATGTTGATGCCTACCACTCTGAAATTAAATTATATAAATAGCAACCTGGGAAACACACATTCATGCATATACACTTCAATTAAATCAAATATGTCTATTTTTACCATCCATCTTTCAACTCTTCTACAAAATGTGCAGCTGTAGCAAATAATACAAATAATTTGTTAACCAAAAGGAATTCCAGCTTTTATTGGAAACAGTTTTTAGCTTAGCTAATTTGGCCATGGGATGTGAGGAGCTGTCTCATTGGAAAGGACCCTGATGCTGGGAAAGATTGAGGGCAGGAGAAGTGGGCAATAGAGGATAAGACAGTTGGGTGGCATCACTGACTCAATGAACATGAGCTTGAGAAAACTCGGGAGATAGTGAAAGACAGGGAAGCCTGGTGTGCTGCAGGCCATGGAGTCACAAAGAGTTGGACATGACTGAGCAACTGAACAACAACACTAAGCAATTACTTTTCTGTCTTCCTAAAGCTTTAAAGAAAAATCACTTATGAAATATGATAATAGCATGAATATCAGTTCCAGATTATTATCTCAGATTCTGATTTATGTCCTACACATGTGCTAAGGAGGAGGCAGGATCAGGCATCTGTAGGTGAAGTTAAAACTCATAATCCCTTTGCATCTGAATGAACAATACCCAGAAAGAAAAACTCAAAATACAGCTTACCAAATGTTTCCAGGAATTTTATTCTTATGACCAATAGATTAAACAATGTGGATAATCCACATGACATATGCACTTAAGGAATTTATAGTTCTGTAGACAAATGAAGGTAATGAATAGAAATGCCACATTTGGGATTTAGATTCAACAGAAAGAGGGCTAAGCATTCTCATGTCCATTGTTCCAGTTAGCCAGGATTCACAGTATCAGTTGCTTAACAGTGTTAATTAGTCCCACATGAGAGTGGTGCCAGACGAGTAGGGATGGTAATAGAAGAAAGAGAGCAAGTGCTACTTCCCTCCAGCTTTGTATTGCCATGTATTTCTGTAATTTAACTGAAGCCAGATAATCAGGATTTCCTAACAACAACAACAACAAAAAACTAAGATTGTGCAGCCCAAGCAAAATGTCAATGCTTCTGAGAGCTGGAGTCAATTTTAGGCAATATATTCTTCAAAGGTATCAACATCAATTTTGCATAATAAGTTTTTCATATTAATGTAACAAAACATAGATATCAGTGATTAGTCTCATATTTGTATGACTATCATGATGGAAAAAAGAAAAAAAACATTCCCATGGTAACAAATATGGAGTAAAATTTGACTTACAGGTATCTTCAGGAAAAACTATATATACTAAATTAAATGTACTTGGAATTGATGCATGTAGAATTGAGGGTAGAGGAATTGCCAGACAAGCAATTCTAATTTTTTTTTATATGCCATATAGAATGAGCATTATATATATTGTTTAAACTTTGTTTCAGAAACCAATATTATATGTATGCTATCTGCCTAAGCTTGATGCCTATGCTAATGGGTTCCCAGAATATGAGACTCTTCTTTGCTTTCAAGAATGGCTCTCATCAGCTTTCTATGGAATCATACTATACCTTATCATTGAATTTTCTATTAATTTTGGATTTGAGGAATAAACAGCCCTTAAGTCAATCTTGTCAGTAGATACTGTGAGATATGAAGTTGAAACCCTCTCAGAGAGGATTATTTTACATATGAGAGGAGTCAGTCTTCAGTGAGAACAAAATTTAAATTATTCACAGAGAAGTATAGGTAAAAAGTGTAGAAAGTAATGACATTATTCAGGTTCCTGAGGCCCAGTTAAATTTATACATTTTAAACTTTAATTTATGTATTCTATTTTTGTTGTTCAGCCGCTCAGTTGTCCGACTCTTTGCGACCCCATGGACTGCAGTACGCCAGGCTTACCTGTCCTTTACCATCTCCCGGAGCTTGTTCAAACTCATGTCCATTGCGTTGATGATGCCATCCAAACATCCTGTCCTTTCTCATCACCTTCTCTTCCTACCTTCAGTCTTCACAAGCATCAGGGTCTTTTCCAATGAGTTGACTTTTCATATCAGGTGGCCAAAGTATTGAGGCTTCAGTTTAAGCATAGGTCCTTCCAGTGGATATTCAGGACTGATTTCCTTTAGGATTGACTGGTTGTCTCTCCTTGCAATCCAAGGGACTCTCAAGAGTCTTCTCTAACACCACAGTTCAAAAGCATCAATTCTTTGGTCCTCAGCCTTCTTCACAGTCCAACTCTCACATCCATACATGACTACTGGAAAAACCATAGTTTGGACTATACAAATCTTTGTTAATTAAAATTTTTAAATAATTTTTTTAATATTTAAATAATTAAAAATTATTTAAAATAACAAAGGGCCATATTGAAAATAGAATTAAAATTCTATTTTTAATTGTCAAATATTCACTTATACTTCCAATAGCTATTTTATGCTTGTCTAAAATATTTAGATTCAGATTTCTCTCAGTTATTATCAAGAATATATATCAATGAATTATTCCATTTATTATCAAGAATATACATCAATGTTTGTCTTGCCAAACATTGCATATATATGTTTTTATTTCCTTGTCAGATGAAGACATATATTTCCTCCAAAGTAATAAAGAATTAATTTTAATGGAAAGATTTGAAAAAAAGAAAACTAAAAATAACGACTATTTCATGCTAAATTTTTAATCCAATTACAATGAACATGAAACAGAAAATTTGGAGGTGATGGTGAGGGTGAGTTGAAGAGAAATGGGGAGAAACACTAAGAGGGAGAGGATGATATTAGTGTCAGACTCCCACAGATTCATGCTCTACAATTATCTTCAATAAGTGTTACCTTTGCTACCTTGAATCTCCTGAGAAGAGGGTTGTATTTATCTTCAGAGGCATTAGCGAAAAGCACCATCTTAAGTCTTCCCCTATCATCTTCCTTGTAGGCAAAACAGAGCCAAACACAATGGCTTGAAAAGCGGTATTGCTTAGCTACTTCACTACAAAATGAGATCTGCAGGACCCTATTTAAGATTGCACATGACATCATATGCACTTCATTAAAGGGAGCAACATTCATTGGTCTGGGATTCTCTATATTCATAGGAAATATTGAGTGTTCATGCAAGCTCAATTGTTTCAGTCATGTCCATCTCTTTGCTATGCTATGGACTGTGTGTTACCACGCTTCTCTGTCCATGAGATTCTCTAGGCAAGAATATTGGAGTAGTTTGTCATGACTTCCATGAGGGGATCTTCCTGATCCAGATATTGAACCTGAGTCTCTTTCATTGCAGGCAGATTCTTTACTGCTGAGTCACTGGGGAACCCCAGGAAATACAGAGAGAAAGGTTCAAAGTTTACTCAACATAACAATTCTATGGTTATTAAAAGGATAAGAGAATATTGCGATAAACTTAATGCCAATGAAGTCAACAAATTAAATAAAATGGAAAATTTTCACACCAAAGTATATTCAAAAAGAAATCTATGATCTGGGAAACAATATTTCTACTAAAGTAATTGAATTTTTATTTAGCAATCTGTAAAAAATAATTTTCCATGAATTTTCCCCATATTTGTACATTTTTTGAGCAGAAATGTTGACTGCCCCTTGTTTCAGATTTCTTCAAGAATGTTTGTATAGCAGTTTTGGAAGATTGAGACAGTGCCACCCCTCCCCACCGCCCTACCCTCACCTTTAGAGGATGGGGAAGCATTGCTTACAGCCTTGGAAGTTAGTGTCTCTCTCTAGAGCAAAGAGTGGGCTTGATTGCTATTCAGGGTAATAAAGGTAATATCTCCCTTAGAGCACAGATCAGATATATTTATAGGCCACCAAGTAATAAGTAAGTTCCCTAAACTCAAGTTACCTCTCAAATAACACAACCCACTGTATATGCAGATATCCATGTGGGCCTAATAACTCCACATTCATGGGACTTGTATCCAAGGGAAAAATATATAAATATGTGAATGATTAGTATGCTTGCTGTGTTGTGAATAATAAACCTGTCTTGTCTTTTTCCAGCATTTATGAAACTGTGACAGGTTAACTTCATAGTTCTTAACAACACCTCCCTATGAATAAAACTCCAATCCCAGGTAGCTTCACCTGTGAATTCTAGCAAATACACATGGAAGAAATTACACCAATTATTCCAGAAATTAAAAAAGGAGAAAATATTTCTCCACTCATTGTAAGATCAGCATTATCTTTATATAAAAATCATAAAAAGATATTACAAAAATTTGAGCTCACATAGAAATAGAAAACTCAAATAGAAAAACACATAGATCAGTATTTCTAATGCAAATACATAACAATATTCTAAAAAACATTTTAGCAGATTTAATATAACTGCAAATAAAATACATCATATATAAGTATATTTTGTATCAGGAAAAGAAGGTCTAACTCTTGAAGGTCAGTCAATGAAATTGATCAGTTTAAAAAACTGAAAAAGAATATATATATATATATATATATATATATATATATATATATATATATGCGTACACACACATATATAAGACTACTTCTGTAGACACAGAAAAAAGCGTATAAAAATCCAATATTTCTTCCGAATGAAAATGTTCAGGACACTCAGAACACAAGTGACTTCCTCAGTATGACAAAGAGCATCTTTAAAATCCTATAATTAATATCACACTTAATGGAAAACCATGTTCCATAAAAGACCAAATTGGTAAACTAAATCTTATTAACATTATAAAGTTTGACTCTCTGAAAAGTACATGAAGAAAGTAAAAAGAAGAGGGAGAGAAAGGAAGAAAAAATCTGCAAGTCACATATTATATATGCCTACTATCTAGAATATACAAGGCATTATCACAAATCCAAAATAAGAAAAGAAATGAGTAAAAATTTGAGAAGACACTATTCCAAATTAGAAATATGTATGACAAATTAGTAAAATTTTGTATGTGAAATAGGTACTCAACGTCATTATTTATTAGGGAAAGACAAAACCACAGTGAGATAATACTGCACCAGTTAGAAGGACTAAAATAAAAATGAATGACTATATGAAATATTCACAAAGATCTATTACATTATTGTTAGAGATATGAAATAGTATAACTGTTTTGGAAAGCAGCATGACAATACTACGGAGATGTGAACAAAATGAAAGTTATATAAAAAGTGAAAACAGTATACTACCTTTTAAAATATCTAGTCCTTATATTGTTTGCATGTGTGCAGTATGGTGGCTAGTAACATTTATCTTTGAAAAATATCAGAAAAAAGTGAGAAATTTTACATAACTCTAATTTATACAAGTAAATAACAAAACCTAAAGATGAATTATTATTTATGATTACTTTATATTTATGATTATCTTTTTGAAAAGTGCAATATCCTTTCAATAACGTGGCTGCTATTCAATAGCATTTCAATCATATGGTTGTATTTCTTTCCCCTTTCTTCAGCTTTTATACTCTTAATAATAGGTGTAGAGCCTCAAATTAACTAAATTCTACTATTGATGCTATCCTTAAATCAAAAGATTAAATCAGTCCATTAACTTCACTGCAGAAAAAAAAAAAAATAGTGCAAAAAAGTTAGCCATTATGAAACATAGGATTGGGAAATTTAGGGATAATAAATTAAAGGCCATGATGACTACAGAGAAGAAAAAAAAATCACAGATCTCCAAGGGTGCATTTATCTCTTATGTTGATGGCCCACTGATTAATAAAACAGCTTCTCTTTTTTCTAAATTGACATGAGGGAGTGAGAAATCTATTATGGTTCCTGACTGAGAATTCATGAAAAAGTGAGGTGTGAGGTAGATGGCCCTCTAGGCTGAGCAGCTGGAGTTTGCCACGTGGAGTAATTGGAGCTTTGTTTTCTCTAGATACTCTAAGGACAAACGTACTGGCAGGAGTTGAACTCTACTGGAGTAAAGAGATAAGATGGCCACATCTACTACTGCTGAAATCAGGGAAACCTCCCTGACTACACATACACAGGAACACAGGAAGTCTCCTTGGAAGCAGGAAGGGGATGCCACCATCACCCCATAATAAGTGTTGTCATACCTCCCATTAACCTCTGTGCTGCAATCTATTTTGGCAAAAAGATGGGCATGCATATGGAGAGTCTTACGGCAGGCCAAATGTGGGAAAATAATTAAGATAATTGGCCAAAGCAGAACAAATAAATTACTTAACTGCCTGTTTACTGTACTACTCTTCTCTAGAGAGGACATGCTATTTTTTTTTTTAAGTGTGTATTCCTGTCTGGCTCTTCTCTTAAATAAGTAAAATGCATTTCTGTGTGCTTTCCAACCTGTGCTATGCTAATAATAGCAAAATTTGCAATTTTTTAAATAGTTTTTGATTCTTTGAAACTTTCTTTCTCTCAAATGGAGCAAAAGCAAGGACAACTTTGCTTTCAGCCTCTAGTTCCTGCTGGATTAACATCTAGGATTCCTGCTTTTCATCCCAGCTATTCAGGTCCCAGAGAAGGCAATGGCAACCCACTCCAGTACTCTTGCCTGGAAAATCCCACGGATGGAGGAGCCTGGTAGACTGCAGACTATGGGGTCACGAAGAGTCGGACACGACTGAGCGACTTCCCTTTCACTTTTCATTTTCATGCATTGGAGAAGGAAATGGCAACCCACTCCAGTGTCCTTGCCTGGAGAATCCCAGGGACGGGGGAGCCTGGTGGGCTGCCTATCTATGGGGTCGCACAGAGTCAGACACGACTGAAGCGACTTAGCAGTAGCAGCATTCAGGTCCCATTCCTGGTCAGGGAACTGAAATCCTGCTTCAGGACTACTCCTATCTCTCCAAGTGCAGAACGAAGAACTCAAGTCACTAGAACCAGCTTTGTGTGTTAAAGCAAAGCTGTCTTTTTTAGTAATCACTTTATTGAACATTTATTTAGCACCTGTTTTAATTCAAGGACAGTGCTAGGCTAGGTGTTTAAAGATCATTTATTGGAACTCTTCCTGACTGGAATTTGTGACTCTATTGTATTTTATGTATGTATTCTTATAGCTCCAGTCTTCCCCAGTGGCTCAGCAGTAAAGATCCGTCTGCAATGCTGGAGATACAAGAGATGTGGTTTCCATCCTTGGGTTGAGAAGATTTCCTGGAGGAGGGCAAAACGACTCATTCCATTATTCTTGCCTGGAGAATTCCATGGACAGAGGAACCTGGAAGGCTACAGTCCATATCGTTGCAAAGAGTTGGACACTACTGAAGCGACTGAGGATACACGCACACATTCTTATAGCCCCCAAAATTTATGGCAGATTTTATTTTATAAAGAATTATAATGTAGCACTGCTATACTTTCCCATGTAGCACATAGTTGGATACACTGAATGTATATGGAATTTGGGTGCCTTAAACTGGAGAGTTAAACCTTTTGTAAAGACTCAAATTAGTGCAAAATCCTTCACACTGAGTTGAAACCCGCAGGTAAGCCCATGGCTGCAGGGTACTTTAGAGGTATTTATTGGAGAAAATTCCCACAGTGAAGAAAAATAATATTGGCCAAATGCCTGCTGTTTTATGCTGAACTTTTAAGAACAAGTCTGTGACACCTTCTCTTTATCACTGCTATCTTTTGAAAAAAAAAAAAATTACTATCCTAGCTTCAGTAAAAGGTGTCAAAGGATAAAAATCTGGTATAAGAACCTAGAGGGCTTTTCTGTGAAGAGCTTTCAGCCCATTACATACATGATCTAATGAATCCCTGCAATGGTTATAAGAAACAGATATGGATAAGTATTGTTATTCTTTTAGTGCTTTGCAGGGGAAATAAAATCATCAAATAGAATTTTCAAGCCCCTCACTCAAAGAACTCAGTGTTGTATTTGTCTACTTAGCTTTGGATTGCTCTCCAGATGTCAGAAAAGATGAACCATAATCTCCCACAGGCATGTTTGATGTAATTCACATAGAGCAAAACAGATGGCAGAAATGTATAACCTCTTTGTAGGAAAAAAAAATAGAAGCTATATCCAACAAGAGATGGAGGGAAGTGAATGCTATTGAGTGATAATCACCACCAAGTTAAGAGAACTGCAAAGGCTTTGCCTCAAAATTCTAAACAGAATAAATTTTGATCACACGCAAGGAAAAAGTAATTCTTAGGAGCTAAAGAGAAACTTGAAAGAAAAAAGATCCAGAGAAATATAAGATCCAGAAAAATAAAATATATAGACCCATCACCAATTGTGTGTTTAAACTATATTAGTGGATCAGATGGTTTCTGGGTTTTTTGAATTCTAGCATAAAATAATCTAGTCCATATGAAGAAAAATGTATCATTTTTTGTATTAAGATAGAAAGAGAAATAAGAGTACAATGATGATCAACTTTTAATGGACTGTGTAATTAATATGGAGTTTCTGGACTGGTTTCAGAATGAATTCTATCTAAGAAGGAATATTACAATGTCTTCCTCTCATTTGGCTTCCCTGGTGGCTCAGACAGAAAAGAATCTGCCTGTAATGTGGGAGATCTGGGTTCAGTTCCTGGGTCAGAAAGATTCCCTGGAGAAGGGAATGGCAGCCCACTCCAGTATTCTTGCTTGGATTAGTCAACGGACTGAGGAGCCTAGTGGGCTACAGTCCATGGGGTTGCAAAGAGTCAGATACGACTGTGTGAATAACACTTTCACTTCCTCTCAACATTGACATATATGTCTTCAACACACACAGATTAATACTGCACAAAAATTTATTCAATGTTTTGAGCAAATTCTATTGCTAGTAATTGTTTGGCATTATTATGCACATGTCCATATTCTATTCCCATATTAGCATTGAAACTCATTTGTTTAAACCATTTTTAAATTCCATCTAAACACTTAACTAAGCTAAATTAACTGTAGTTTGACTAAAGTTTATTGATGTAAGCAACATATTATGGCTATTCGAGTACTATTGTTGTTTAGTTGCTAAATCATGTCCGACTCCTTTGTGATCCCACGGACTGTAGCCTGCCAGGCTCCTCTATCCATGAGATTTCCCAGGAAAAAATACAAGAGTGGGTTGCAATTTCTTTTTCCAGGGGATCTTTTCTATCCAGGGATTGAATATATGTCACCTGCATTAGCAGGTGTATTCTTTACCAATGAGCAACTATATAACTAGGCAATTTAGATTTTGAAACATCCCAGTGTGGTGTTCACACTTTTTAACCATTTTTTGCATATTAAGTATTTTTTTTTTTTTTACTCTTATTTGCCATAGTCATTTATCCTCTTGCCTTAAATAAATTTCAGAAAATCCATGGCATTGTTCTTTCTTTTTTCCTGACTCTATCAATACTAACACTAATGGTAGGGGAGCAAAGAAAACTGTGAGTATTATTTACTGCACAGCAAGGAATTCACAGCTTACTCTTTCCTAGGAAGCTTTACTAGTGGAGAAATATTCACTTAAGGGCTAATGAAAAATTTTGCTGCTCACAGTAGGGGTTTTTAGACCTAAATTTATGCCCAAGTAAATTGTTTTAATCTTTCAACCGATCAAAAATAGCTGCTGGAAAATTCGTGATCAATTATTTCTCTCCTCCAATTATCCACACAGGACTTAAGTGGGTGAGGATTTCCTCTGTCAGTATCATTTATTGCCAATAGAAAGAAACGACCATAGATGATCTGTGATTGAGCTAGACATTAAACTTTCTGGTTTCAAATAGACTGTAGTTTATTTGAGTTTGGTTTTTGATCCTTAGTATATTCATATGTGTATCTATGTCCAATGCCAGAAATCTATCCCATCATGCCTCTACTTTCAGATTCATTTCTCAAACAAATTTTTTCATTTGCTTATTCAGTAGATATCTATTAAACATACACCACACTAAGGATATTGTGTACAGCACTGGACATCCCGTAGTGAGTCAAAGTTTCACCTTTTATTGCAAATTGAGTCCTTTTTGGTTGTTTGAAACTATGGTTGATAAATGCTTTCTAGTTTGACAAAAGAGTTTTTGATACTTTTTCAATGTTCTGACTTCTATAGGCTGCTTTCAATGTAGATAAAATAAAGCTGCTTTTATTTGACAGTGTGGATCACAATAAACTGTGGGAAATTCTGAAAGAGATGGGAATACCAGACCACCTGATCTGCCTCTTGAGAAATCTAAATGTAGGTCAGGAAGCAACAGTTAGAACTGGACATGGAACAACAGACTGGTTCCAAATAGGAAAAGGAGTATGCTGAGGTCGTATATCTCCACCCTGCTTATTTAACCTATATGCAGAGTATATAGACAGTATAGACAGTGGGGTATATTAGGCACACAGATCACAGTTTCTCACCCCTTGACTAAAATCAATGGCTTAATCAAATAATGAAATAAGAATTTGCTAGTTTGTTCAAGGAAAAAAAAAAGACAGCAAAACAAATACAAAACCAAAAAAAAAAAAAAATCCCCCAAATCCAAAATTATCAATGTTATTGATTATGAACTCTTCATGCATGGCAAAGTGGGTTTTTTTTAGTATTTTATATTTTTGTAGAGTAAATGATAAAGAGTTATATATTAATTCCTTTCACCATAAGGGAATATCTACCAAGTGCTTAAGGTCTAAATAATGAAACATACTTTTATTCCACGTAAAATAAATTTTGGCATAAGCATTAGAAAGGCAATACTTTTTCTGTAGACATTAAAGAGAGGATATACTTGATACAAACAATTCTAATCTTCCTAAGTAACCATTGAATAGGGGATACAGAAACATATGAAAAAGAACAGATAATAAATGGTTACTTGGTTAATAGAAATTGGGATAGGGTATATAATGCTAAACAATTTCTGAGAAAGGAAAGCAGTGACAGGTCCAGAGGTTTGTTATAATAGCTGTAAAAGTGTTGGAAAAAAATTGTCATGTGAAGCAGAGAGACAAAGCACAAACATAGATGAAAATCAGAGTTTCATGACTAGAAGTTAAGAGCAATTAGAATAAATATTATGAATCATAGGCTTATAGGACAAGAGGTTTAATACTAGAAAAGAAAACATTTAAATTCAGCGTCTACAATGTATTAAGGTATTTGAGTAATGAAAAACGTTCCCTTTTTGCTAGGTTATTTGACTTATTTTTAATCAGAAAATGAAATATTATCCCAGTACCATGAAAAAAAATATACTTAAAGTTCAGATATAGTTTCATTATGCATTTTTACTCAACCAATAAATATACTTTGAATATCCTAGAGAATGAGGGCTTCACCAGAAATTTGGATAATGTAATGAAGTCAAGGTTAGAAAGGAAGCAGATTTTTATTTAAATTATAACAAAGGAATAAGAGAACATACAAAGACAAAAGTAGGCTGAATGATCAATGGACTCTGATGTAATTTGTTATGGCTATAGTGACATTGTTGCTGGTTTGCAAAGTCAGTTCTAGTAGGCAAAAAGACTAGCATTCAATAAGCCAATTTCCCTATCTACCTTATGAATACTTAAATATATTCTTAGGTATCTATGGAATTAAAAAAGAAAAAAAAAAAAAAACGTTGGAAAAGGCTTCATAACACCACTGGATATTTTGTAACCACAACTGAATATAACAATTTTAAAATATTATTAAAATATATCATTTTCACAACTCAGGGGTATAAAAATCTGAAATAAAAGAAATTCATCTAGACAGATTATAACAGATAATAACATGAACTACAAATGGAGCATTGATGGGTTCATACAAGAAAGCAGAAAATTTGAATTTACTTCAAAACATGAGCTGAACATATTTGTAGTACAGAAAGTTGTCACTAGAAATGCATTTATAAAATATTGATGAATAGCTGATTCCTTATTTGAAAATACTCTCTCCAGAAATATGTAGGTAGATTTTATTTCAGATACTAAGTAATTTAAGTCAATTTCCCATAAGATATACTTGCCTTAAATGAGTAAATCTGGATTGTTTTTCTAAAAGAAGTATGAGCTTTATCATACTATTGAATAGCAACAACAACAACAACAAAAATTGCAAAAAACCCAATGGAGAAATAGGCTGAAAACTGAAATAAACCTTCCTCCAAAGAAGACATGCAGATGACCAGCAGGCACATTAAAAGATGCTCAGCATTGATATTTGTTAGAGAAAGGCAAATCAAAAATACAATCCAGTACCACCTCACTCCAGTCATAATGACCATCATTTAAAAGTTCACAAAGAACAAATGCTGAAGAAGTGTGGAGAAAAGGGAATCCTCTTAAAGTGTTGGTGGAGATGTAAACTGATGTACCCACTATGAAAAACACTATGGAATTTCCTTAAAGAACTAAATGTAGAGTTGCCATGTTTTCCTGCTCTTGGGCATATATCTGGAGAAAGCTATAATTTGAAAAGATACATACATAAAGATCCATGTATCTCACTCTTCACCACAGCACTATTTCTAATAGCCAAGACATGGAAACAACCTAAATGTTCATTGACAGATGGCTGGGTAAAAAAGATGTGCTACATATGTGAAATGGAATACTACTCAACCATAAAAAATAATCAAATAATGTCATATGCAGCAATATGAATACAACTACACATTTCCATACTAAATGAACTTAGGCAAAGATAAATATTATATGATATCACTTTCATGCGGAATCTAAAATACGACACAAATGAACTTAGCTACAAAACAGAAACCCACTCACAGACATAGAAAAGAGACTTGTGGTTTCCAAGTGGGAGAAGAGTTGGGAAAGGGATAGATTAGGAGTTTGGGATTAGTAGATGCACACTATCATATACAGGATGGATCAACAACAAAATATAGTGCAGGAAACTATACTTAGTAACCTGTGATTAACCATGCAAGCTAAGTTCCTTCAGTAGATCTGACTCTATGCAATCCTATGGACTGCACCCTGCCAGGCTCCTCTGTCCATGGGATTATCCAGGCAAGAATACTGGAGAGGGTTGCCATGACTTCCTTCAGGGTGATGAATCATAATGGAAAAGAATATGAAAAATAATGTATATATGTAAAGCTGAATTACTTTACTGTGGAGTAGAAATTAATACAACATTGTAAATCAACTATTTCAATAAAATAAATTTTAAAAATAAGTATGAATTTTACATTACATAGCTTTATGAAAGAGTAAAATGTTCCCATAAAAATAAGAACAAAAGGAACAATTAATGTACCTAAGTCTATTATATTCAAATTTCTCATTAGTATCATAAAACGTTGGAAGGTAATAAAATATAGGCCTTCCCTTGTGGCTCATCTGGTAAAGAAATATTTAGTGAGAGAAGTAAAAATCATTGCTATTTGAGAATAGCATGATTCAATAAGAAAAACACAAGACAGCTGATTAAAATAAGCTTATAAAAATTGCTTTAAATGATCAAAATAATTAGTAAGTAAACATAAACTTTAAAAAATGTTGGAAAAGAAAAAATTGAACAAATAGAAAGACTCTTTTCTATTAAATATCTTAATATTTTTCTTTATATCAGTGCATAATTTCAACTTAATTCTGGTTAATAGTAATACGGGGAATGGGGAGACATTTTAAATTCTATAAAATGATTTGAAAGTATATAACATTTATCTAGAAGACAAATAAGGAATATGTTTTTTCAAAAGCTAAGAAAATAAGTGAACTCTTCAATAAAACAAAGTGCTGTCTTTAAAATGGATAACGAACAAGGATCTACCATATGAAAGTGAAAGTCGTTCAGTCATGGTTGACTCTGCAACCCGGTGGATTGATACTGGAATGGGTAGCCTTTCCCTTCTCCAGGGGATCTTCCCAACCCAGGCATTGAACACAGGTCTCTCACATTGCAGGCGGATTCTTTACCACCTGAGCCACAAGGGAAGCCCTACTGTACAGCACAGGGAACTCTGGCCAATGTCATGTGGCAACCAGGTGGGAGGCAATGTTGAGGGAGAAGGGATGCATGTGCATGTATGGCTGAATCCCTTTGCCGTCACTGAAAGCTATCACAATGTTGTTAATCAGCTATGCTCTGATGCAAAATAAAAAGTTTATTAAGATAAGAAAAATATAAAATAAGAATTAAAACCAAAGTAAGTAAATCTGTATCTAGTTTGTCACACAACAACAAAAGTCTCATTACAAATAGATTTAAACACTGTCTTATGCATTCCTTGTAAAATATGATCTAAAATTAAAATGGAACTATTTTAAGAATTTGATATTGGTTGTAGTGTTGGTGTTGCTGCTATGACAATAACTGTGTGGAAATTGTTAGGTGATTAATCAGACATGAGTGCCCCTTCCCACACACACACACACACACACATACTGGATGGTTCATTTTTCTCTCCTTCCTCCAACACTGGTAATCAGAATAGGCCCAAAGATCTTCCATGGTTATGATAAAGGACTGCTAGATTTCCAGCCTTATCTGGACCAAACAAGATAAAACCTGCCAGTACAGTTTGATGCAAGTGTACCAAAACCTAATGACTCAAACAAAACTGGGTTTCATTATGCTACATTTGTAATAAATTAGCATTAGAGTTTTTGCCTCTCTGTTAGTTTCACACAGGTACTCAAGACCAGTTATATAACCTAAAGCTGTCAATCAACTTGTCAGTCAAATGACACAGGACACCAGGAGGGACTTCCCACCACTCCAAAAAATCAACCCATTTCCCACTGTAGTAATGGTTTTTGTTTGGAGACAGCCTGCTCTCCTCATTTCTCAAGAGTGAGGTTTTTGGTTTCCAGACAACCTGCTCCCCTTCTCCCTCTCTGCAGCCAACTTTGGTTTGCTTAATAAAACACTTGCTACTTAAAACTGCTTTATGTCCCTTGACTGAATGCTTTCCTTTGGGAGAAAAAGGACAGACAAAATTGCTATTTTGGCAATAAGAATAGTAGAATGAAGCAAGTATACAATTTATGATATCCTAACATCCCCAATGTCCCTTGAAAACAAAATTCTTAGCCTCTAAGAAATGAAATATGGATGAAATGGTTAACCTCTAGAAATAACTAAATTAGAAGCACAATGAAAAATTAAATAGCATATTAGACAATGAAGAGAGGATTAAGAAATAAATGAGAAATACTCAGAATTCAGTACATTGGAAAAAGGAACTGAAATAATGGAAGACAAGTAAAGAGTTTCCCTCCTCCACAAAAAGAAAAAGGAGAATGTGGGATATACAATTTTCAAAGACATAATAGTTGATCATTTTGAAGAATTTTAAGATGAAAGCCACCAAGATGGGAACAAAGATGAAATCATATTATTATATATATTGTGTACATTCTGTGTTTCATGATCTGGCAAAGTAGAAATATGCCAATAAATAAGTGAGAAAAGGTTCATTGGTTGTTGCATAAGCAACAAATGAGATTTAAGGAATACTATAATTCATGGGGTCGCAAAGAGTCAGATACAACTGAGCAACTGAACTGATCTGAACTGATAAACACAGAGGGCTTCCCTGGTAGCTCAGCTGATAAAGAATCCATCTGTAATCCAGGAGATCCTGGTTCAATTCATCGGTCTGGAAGATCCCATGGAGAAGTACCCAATCCAGTGTTTTGGGGCTTCCTAGGTGGCTCAGATGATAAAGAATCTGCCTGTAATGCAGGAGACCTGGGTTTGATCTCTGGTTGGAAAGATCCGCTGGAGAAGGGCATGGCAATCCACTCCAGTATTCTTTGCTTAGTGAAGTCACTCAGTCATATCCGACTCTTTGCGACCCCATGGACTATGTAGCCCACCAGGCTCCTTCATCCATGGAATTTTCCAGGCCGGGATACTGGAGTGGGTTGCCATTTCATTCTCCAATTCTTTGCTTGGAGAATCCCCATGGGCAGAGGAGCCTGGCTGGCTAGGATGCATGGAGTCACAAAGAGTAGGACACAACTAAAGGACTAAGCACAGCACAGCATGGCACATAAACACTGGAAGACCTTATGGTAAAAGTTCCAACAATAAGAGAGAGTGACAAAAGCATTTTAAAATTTTTATCTATTTTTAAATTTATGGCTGCACTGGGTCTTTGGTGTTGAGGACACGATTTCTCTAGTTGCAACTTTGAATTGTGGTGGCTTCTCTTGCTATGGAGCATGGGCTCTAGGATAAGTAGGCTTCAAGAGTTGCAGCATGTAGGCTCAGTTGTTGTGACTCATGGGGCTCTAGAATGGAAGATTTGAAGCTGTGACACACAAGCTTAGTTGCCCTGCGCATGTGGATTCGTCCAGTCTCAGGGTTTGAACTGGTTTTCCCTGCATTGCAAGATGGATTCTTAGCTACTGGACCATGAGGGAAGTCTAGGAGCACTTTTTAAATATTATTAGTTCATAGATAACTACAAGAACAAAAATACAAGCTCCTTAAATAACAAAAGACTTTTTAAAATAAAATGACAAAGTTATCCTGTTAATAAACAAAATAATGAAAAACTACATACCATTTAAACATAATGTTAATACGACAGAGTTGAAAGCAAAACTATATGACACTTCTATAAATATAAATGGAATAATTCAACTATTAAACTAATTTTTCACAATAAGAATATAATTGTGAATATTTATTCACAAATTAGAAAGCTATAATTTTTATAAAATGAAATTTACAAAAACATGTGAGACAAACCAGCAATTCTGGGCTTGTTATATACCACTTAGTATAACAGATCATGTGCACAAAAGGTAAGAGTATAGAAACTAAACAGCATCATCAAAGTAGTATGTTTTGTCAATATGAATGTTTACATTTAAATAATAAATCACTGTCTTTTCAAGCTCACAAAACATTCACAAAAGTTGATCATATATTATACTAAGGTAAACATTAGTAAGTTACATTAGCTACAAATAACACAATAAACCATCTCTGTTCATTATTTCATTTTTAAATATGAAATGATTTTTTTTTAAAGACAAAGATCTTTACTTAAGGAAAATGAAATATCTTCTATCAAACAAAATTTGAATGAAAGAAGAAACAAATTCAAAGCTCAGAATTTCTAATAATAATGACTGGGTATGTTCATTCAAAACCTTGTATATAGTACGAGTTTTCAGAGCAGCTTTGTTATATCCCCAAACTAGAAATAGCTCAAATAACAATAGGTAAATGGATAAACATATTGATATTTTGACTAATTTGTCTACCAGTTAGAGAAAAGTATGTTATAATGGTCCACTACATTGTCTATTTGCTGTATATGCTAAATTCATTTCGAGTAGAAATTTAAAATTATTACCTCTTCTTTGTGTTTTATCAATGTGTGAACAAAATGATCTCATTATGAAGAGCATATTTTCAGATTTTAAGACTTTTGAACAAAGCCTCTGCCTCCTAACTGAAATATCAACCACTAATTGTGATAGTTAATCCAATTGTAAGTTTCTCTTCACAGCAATTGTATTTCATTATTTCTATGTCTTCTTCTTGTGTGTTTACCTTCATCTATTGTTTGCTTTTGAGGGTGGTGATTTGGTCCTTCACTTTCTTTCTCATTTTACTTGTTTGCCTCTACTAAGCCTGAAGATGTAAACCAAAAGGCAAACAATCTAATTATCATACTCTATAATAACCTATATGGGAAAAGAATCTGACAACAAATAGATATCTGGTATATATATAAAACTGAGTCATTTTGCTGTACACCTGAAACTAATTGCCAGCTTTAAAGGGATCTTCTCTAACATGATTGAATTCGTTTTCCCACATTCCAGGCAGATTCTTTACTATGTGAGCCACCAGGAAAGCCCCTTTTCTAACATACCAACTCATAATGTTCCCCACTGCTTTTTAGATTTTTTTTCTTACTATTTGCACTGTCTTTAAATGTGGGTCTTTTAAATAATTATCTGTGAGTTTTTGAAGGCTTCATATCCTGAGAACCGATAATTTTCTATCTTGACTTGAATACCACACTATATATTATTGTAGCTTTAAACAGTTGAAAAGCTTCCCTGGGCTTCCGTGGTGGCTCATATGGTAAAAAATCCATCTGCAATGTGGGAGACCTGGGTTGAATCCCTGGGTTAGGAAGATCCCCTGGAGAAGGAAATGGCTACTCACTCCTGTATTCTACCATGGAGAATTCCGTGGACTGTACAGTCCATGAAGTCGCAAAGAGTCAACAACGACTGAGCAACTTCCATATTCTTAAACAGTTGTAAATTGAAATAACTTGTTTTCCAAAGTTTTTAAAAAGTGAAAATACATTGTTTCAGACCTACTCAGTTTATTTCCATAAAAATTTCAAATTTAACATATATTTCAACAGAATCTTGCTTTTTTGAAATTATATTAAAGCTGTAAGCCAATTTGCAGAGAAGGCAATGGCACCCCACTCCAGTACTCTTGTCTGAAAAATCATATGGATGGAGGAGCCTGGTAGGCTGCAGTCCATGGGGTCATTAAGAGTCGGGCACGACTGAGCAACTTCACTTTCACTTTTCACTTTTATGCATTGGAGAAGGAAATGGCACCCACTCCAGTGTCCTTGCCTGGAGAATCCCAGGGACAGGGGAGCCTGGTTGCTGCCGTCTATGCGGTCGCACAGAGTCGGATACGATTGAAGTGACTTAGCAGCATAGGTCAATTTGAGAAGAATGGCATCTTAAAACTGTTTAGGATTCTTCTGATTCTTAAGGACAGTACACCTCTGCACTTGTTTATGTGCAATTGACCTTCCAACAACAATGTGAGAGTTAGGAGATACAGATGTTCTGATCCTTGGTACAGTCAAAAGTCATATAAAACTTTATAGTTGGCCCAGAGTTCAGTTCAGTTCAGTTGCTCAGTCGTGTCCGACTCTTTGCAACCCCATGAATCACAGCCCGCCAGGACTCCCTGTCCATCACCAAATCCCGGAATTCACTCAGACTCATGTCCATTGAGTCAGTGATGCCATCCAGCCATCTTTTCCTCTGTCATCCCCTTCTCCTCTTGCCCCCAATCCCTCCCAGCATCAGAGTCTTTTCCAATGAGTCAGTTCTTCTCATGAGGGGGCCAAAGTACTGGAGTTTCAGCTTCAGCATCATTCCCTGCAAAGAAATTCCAGGGCTGATCTCTTTCAGAATGGACTGGTTGGATCTCCTTGCAGCCCAAGGGACTCTCAAGAGTCTTCTCCAACACTATAGTTCAAAAGAATCAATTCGTGGTGCTCAGCTTTCTTCACAGTCCAACTCTCACATCCATACATGACCATAGGAAAAACCATAGCCTTGAGTAAATGGACCTTTGTTGGAAAAGTAATGTCTCTGCTTTTAAATATGCTATCTAGGTTAGTCATAGCTTTTCTTCTAAGGAGTAAGCTTCTTTTAATTTCATAGCTTCAGTCACCATCTGCAGTGATTTTGGAGCCCCCAAAAGTAAAGTCTGACACTGTTTCCACTGTTTCCCCATCTATTTCCTATGATAGTTGGCCCTCAGTTCAGTTGAATTCAGTTCAGTCGCTCAGTCGTGTCCGACTCTTTGCGACCCCATGAATCGCAGCATGCCAGGCCTCCCTGTCCATCACCATCTCCCGAAGTTCACTAAGACTCACGTCCATCAAGTCCATGATGACATCCAGCCATCTCATCCTCTGTCGTCCCCTTCTCCTCCTGCCCCCAATCCCTCCCAGCATCAGAGTCTTTTCCAGTGAGTCAACACTTCGCATGAGGTGTCCAAAGTACTGGAGCTTCAGCTTTAACATCATTCCTTCCAAGGAAATCCCAGGGTTGATCTCCTTCAGAATGGACTGGTTGGATCTCCTTGCAGTCCAAGGGACTCTCAAGAGTCTTCTCCAACACCACAGTTCAAAAGCATCAATTCTTCAGCACTCAGCCTTCTTCACAGTCCAACTCTCACATTCATACATGATCACAGGGAAAACCATAGCCTTGACTAGACGGACCTTAATGGCAAAGTAATGTCTCTGCTTTTGAATATGCTATCTAGGTTGGTCATAACTTTTCTTCCAAGGAGTAAGCGTCTTTTAATTTCATGGCTGCAGCCACCATCTGCAGTGATTTTGGAGAGCAAAAAATTAAGTCTGACACTGTTTCCACTGTTTCCCCATCTATTTCCCATGAAGTGATGGGACCAGATGCCATGATCTTTGTTTTCTGAATGTTGAGCTTTGAGCCAACTTTTTCACTCCCCTCTTTCACGTTCATCAAGAAGCTTTTTAGCTCCTCTTCACTTTCTGTCATAAGGGTGGTGTCATCTGCATATCTGAGCTTATTGATATTTCTCCTGGCAATCTTGATTCCAGTTTGTGTTTCTTCCAGTCTAGCATTTCTCATGATGTACTCTGCATAAAAGTTAAATAAGCAGAGTGACAGTATACAGCCTTGATGTACTCCTTTTCCTCTTTGGAACCAGTCTGTTGTTCCATATCTGTTGCTTCCTGACCTGCATACAGATTTCTCAAGAGGCAGGTCAGGTAGTCTGGTATTCCCATCTCTTGAAGAATTTTCCACAGTTTATTGTGATCCACACAGTCAAAGGCTTTGGCATAGTCGATAAAGCAGACAGAGATGTTTTTATGGAACTCTCTTGCTTTTTCCATGATCCAGAGGGAGGCTCTTTTTCAAAACACAAATTCTACTTCTCCACAACTTCCATTTACATTTACCCAAGAAAAAAAGCTAAGTTGCATGCATCAAGAAACAAACAAAAAGAAAAATAAGAATCTTTGATTATATATTTGATTAACTACAGTATTGCTAGCTACTTCCACAACCCCAATATTTTTTAAGAAATCTGGATTTTTACATAAAGTTATGTTAATTATATATGAATAATTATTCATATCAAGTACTTAAATTAAATCTATAAGTTGTTACTTTTTTTGTTATTATTTTCATTGTCATTTGCATGTTTAGTAGAGTCTCATGTCCAATTTCTTTTTAATATTTTCAACAATATCACATTATGAGAGCAAACTCAGGAAGATAGTGAAGGACAAGGAAGTCTGACATGCTGCAGTTCATGAAGTCACAGAGAGTGGGACATGACTTTGTTACTGAACAACAACAATCATTTCAATATTTGTAAATCTTTTTATATGTGTTCTGGCAATTTTGCTTTTCTATTATCAAAATTTTCAAGCACATAATGTGTTCAAAATATATACCATTCTCAGAGATAGCAAACATATCTTCAGGATCACATAGAAACCTCAGAATAAAAATATATTGGGTTAGCTTTCATCGTTTATAAAATAACATTATTGATTTTCATGGACTTGTGTACTTCCTGTTTACACTCATTGCAGGCAGTCATAAACATCTGTATTTGAAGGGACTTCTTAGTATTATGGGCTTCCCTGTTGGCTCAGGTGATAAAGAATCTGCCTGTAATGCAGGGGATCCAGGTTTGATCCCTGGGTAGGGAACATATCCTGGAGAAGGGAACAGCTGTAGCATTCCTGTCTGGAGAATTCAATGGATAGATAACCTGCTGGGCTACAGTTCATGGGTTTCCAGAGAGTTAGATCTGACTGAGAGACTAACAGTTTTACTCTATCAGTGTTACTGACAACTTGATACAGAGAATAGATATTCAGTAATATATACAGTCAGAGATGTTTACCCCATTTTGTTAGAATTATTAAAGAATGGGATCAATTGACATGAACACAAAATATGTGATTATTCATGAAAAGAAAATTTTATAGTCTTTAAAATGATGTTGTAGATCTCTATTTATTGGCATAAAAATATGTATACAAAAAGGCATTAAATGAAAAATCAGGTCACAACTAGTAAGCATCCTATAAATTAATTTTTATTAAAGGTATGATATAAATCATTCTAAAATTAGAGTGACAGAAATAAAATTATATTTTATGTGATGTCATGTATTTTGTTACATTATTGATATTAGTTTATAGTGCAAAAGAATATAAAAAATCTACAACAAATTTTACCAAATCCTTAAGTCATATACTTCCAGCTAATTTTTCAATTCATTATATTTTCATCACTTTCTGAATGTATTTTTTAAATGGATTACTAATAAATTACCCATTGTTCATTTGCTGAGTTCTGTCTGTTTGTGACCCCATGGACTGCAGCAGGCCAGGTTTCCCTGTCCTTCACTATCTGCCAGAGTTTGCTCAAACTCATATCCATTGAGTCAATGATGGCATCCAAGCATCTCGTCTTCTGTCACCCCTTCTCCTCCCACCTTCAATCTTTCTCAGCATCAGGGTCTTTTCCAATGAGTCAGCTCTTCACATCAGGTGGCCAAAATATTGGAGTTTCAGCTTCAACATCAGTCCTTCCAATGAACACCCAAGGCTGATCTCCTTTAGGATGGATTTGTTGGATCTCCTTGCAGCCCAATGGACTCTCAAGAGTCTTCTCCAACACCACAGTTCAAAAGCATCAATTCTTGGTGCTCAGCTTTCTTCATAGTCCAACTCTCACATCCACACATGACCACTGGAAAAACCATAGCTTTGACTAGATGATCTTTTGTTGACAAAGCAATGTCTCTACTTTTTAATATACTGTCTAGGTTGGTCATAACTTTCCTTCCAAGGAGTAAGCGTTCTTTAATTTCATGGCTGCAATCACTGCCTGCAGTGATTTTGGAGGCCAAAAAAATAAAGTCTGACACTGTTTCCACTATATCCCCATCTATTTCCCATGAAGTGATGGGACCAGATACCATGATCTTCGTTTTCTGAATGTTGAGCTTTAAGCCAACTTTTTCACTGTCCTCTTTCACTTTCATCAAGAGGCTCTTTAGTTCTTCTTCACTTTCTGCCATAAGAGTGGTGTCATCTGCATATCTGAGATTATTGATATTTCTCCTAGCAATCTTGATTCCAGCTGGTACTTCCTCCAGCACAGTGTTTCTCATAAAAGCAGCTACAGAAAAATAAATATCGGATTTTCAATAGAAGTGTCAAGCCAGGCTTATCATATGGGATCATTTTGTTTAATTTTGGTAACTTATTCATATTAATGTCATATAACCATGCATTTTGTTAAACTTCTGAGGCTTCACCAGTTCCCAGTGTTTTGAAATTTAACAGTTTACTTGAAGCTCATAGACATTTATTGCCCAGATTTTTCTTCAAGAAGGACATTTTTGAACAACTTAGGAGGAATTTGGTATTTGACAGCTTCTCTTTACTCTTTCTTATTTACCTTTGCTTTTAATCTTAGATTATAATATTTCAGAGACCATCCTAGCCAATGACCAAACAGGACTGAAGCACAAGCCCCTGGCATTGAGCCTAACGTGGTCTGCCTTTTATAGGCAATCTTTGCTGAAAATTTCCCTTCATCTAGGAAAGGCTGTCAGATCTTCTTCATGGTCCAACAACCCCTCCTGACCAAATTTGCTTTCTTCATTTTCTATGTATGATCCTACCCTTATCACATGTTTGAACTTTTAACTCTATCTCAGTATTTCCTTTACTGGAAGGCAAAATTTCCAGTTGTCATTTCAGAAAGCAAAGATCAAGACAGAATTGGGGGTTCAGTGATTCATTTGGCTGGCAATAAGGTCACTATGCTAGGAACCTTGTGGGGTAGGTTTGTCCTGGAAAAAAATGCCAGCTCAATTGCTAAAACTTTCATAGGTAGTGACTTGAGAGAATGTCCAATAAAAAGAAAGACTCTGGTCTGTGCAGTGGAAAAATTTGAGGATGCAAGAGTGAGGGTAAGAGGAGATAGGAAAGTCCCATACAAGCAAAAAGAAGGGGTTGGTGTTTATTAAATTATTCTGACACTCTACAGAAGGAAAATGGAAATCTTAACAAATAACTATAAACTAAGTGGGAAGGCCAGATAATTTCATTGGTAGTGTATGAGGAGAAAATAAGAAACTGAACACCAAATGTAGGATTTACTAATCAGAGTGGCTAAATTTCAGCTTTCCAGGTGGCACTAGTGTTAAAGAACCTGCCTGCCAATGCATTGGAATAAGAGACGTGGCCTTGATCCCTGGGTTGGGAAGATCCTCTAGAGGAGGGCATGGTAACCCACTCTAGTCTTCTTGCCTGGAGAATCTCATGGACAGAGAAGCCTGGCAGGCAGCAGTCCATAGATCTGCAAAGTGTCAGACATGACTGAAGAAACACAGCAAGCATGCACATGGCTAAATTTCAAAGCTGATATGATGGTCAACTAAGACAGTTCTACAATTTCAGGGTCTGGCCCTGAGAAGTGGCCAAATGCCTGGCTTTCTGGTAAAGGATCTGGAAAGGAAAAAGTTTTAGGATTAAAGGATATCTGTGTAGTCAAGTGAATGAATATATGGGAGTGTGGACAACATGTAAATACTATAGTATTACAGCTCTATGCCCTCAAGATAATATCCACCCCAGAAGAAATTCTAAACAATCCAATAGATTAAATGAAATTGGCCAGCTTTTGCTATCAGCGACACTAGAACTGGTGCAACATACTCATGCAATGAATGTCCATAAAAGTAACCAATTTATTTTAATAAGAATAGATATCTATTCCTACATTTATCTTTCCTATTGGTGGAGATTCAACCAGAATCATTACTAGAGTATTTACAGAATCTGACACATCATAGCATACAAACAGGGGGCCATTTTCACAGCAAAAGATGTATGAGAATGAAATCAATTGGTCCTATTGGCATGTTGCAGTGCCCTGAGGCAGCTGATCTCAGAGAATGCTGGAATAAACTCCTAAATGTGCAATTGAAATTCCAGCTCAGAGAAAGTACTCAGAATTTATGTAGTGCAACCATTCAGGTCACAATATGTTTATGAAATTAGAATCTCTTATGATCCTCTCTTCCCAAGAGGAAGAATATATGGCCCTAGGAATCAATAAGTGGAAATAGGCCTTGCCATCATTTTCAGTGACTCATTGGCAGATTTTGCTTCCTCTCACAAAATATGGGCTCTGTAGAGATGGAAGTTCTAAACCTAAAAACATGTATATACTTGCCAGGCACCACGGAATAGTTCTCACTGGAGCTATGTGTTACCTGTTACAGTTGCTACCAGTTCAGCAACTGAAAACCTGACATGGTTCAACAGTTTTAAGTGTGAGTAAACTAGAGTTGGGTGGTAAATGGAGTCCTGGCCCTGATCCAGCATACAGTGAGTTCAGAGTTTTTGGATCTACTCAGTGATCATTCCTTCAGTCTCTGAATATATAATTGAGACTGATATACTTGGTAGCTGGAGTAACCCTCATACCAAATTAAGAAGTATCTCAATAGGAGAGATCTATTTTCATGAGAAACATGAGAGGAAATATTTAAAACAATCTTCCTCTGGTCAAGACAGTAAATCAAAATTAATACTGCATTGAGGTGGAGGCAGTGTAGACTACTTCTAAATTTAAAGTTCTAAAATATATAGGAGTGGTAGATGCTATCCATCTTCTTTTAATTTGTATTCTTATCCTTTGAGAGAAACGCAATTTCCCTGAGAATGGCAATAGATTACCAGATGTTCAATAAATTTGGAACGCCAATCCCAGATGAGGTTGTAGTACTGTTGCTAAAGCAGTTAAATATGGTATAAGGTGCCAGGTGTGTAACTATTGATTTGGCAAATGCATTAATTTCTACCCAATTAAGAAACAGAATCAGAAACAGATCTCATTAAGACAAAATGAATGAACACAACATTGTCCCATTTTTTTTTAACTTTCCCGTTTTGCTAAAATCTAGTCCTAAGAGAACTGAATAATCTGTATTTTCCTCAAAGCATCACAATGATCTATTATATCAACAATATCATGGCAGTCAGGCAGAATAATCAAGGAGTGACTAATGCATTGGGAATTCTTGGCACAACACATACCCTACAAATGTTGCAAAATGAACTGTACAAAGATTCAGAGGTCTGTCACTTAAGTAAAATTTTTGATGGCAAGTTGAAGTTCTAGTGGCAATTTGAAGCTCTAGAAAAAATTTCTTTGATCAGAAATACACCCAAGAATCAGGATACCTCAGTGCCTATTAAGGAATAATTTTGGGGATACTAGATACTCAACAGTAAAATCATAGCCAGACAAATGCAAGACAATCACTAAAATAAAGAAGAAAGAAAATCAGAAACAGACCATCTACCCTGAATAGGTAATGCAACTAGAATGAAAACACTCATGCTTGGTAAGGAAGAGGACTGTGAGTTTCTGCCCACAATAATGTCCACAGTCTATGGGGAGACAGAGTTACATATACTCACAAACATTTTCTCCATGTGATGGAATGGAAGAGTTACTTTTACTGAGAGTCACATTTTCCATTGCTTAGCATTTTCATTCAGTCTTTCATTATTATTGGTAGCTGGACTGCAAAAATGTCTTTGATAGAGGAGCTTGCTCTTGAACAAATTATGAACTTGCTCTTGTTACATTATAGCACAACCTGTGTATGACTTTAAATGTAGATAGTAATTCAAGGGTCCTCCAGGATACATGATTATTTGCGGGGGAGTAGTGAGGATAAAGAGAACATAAAATTTAGAATAATAAATATATTTATCAATCAAAACTTTCATTAAAATATTAGGAAAATAATAAAACAGCTATTGCTATTTTTCAAAAAAATACTTCAGTATCTCATTTTTCTTTTTCACTCATGAACTTTCAGTAAACAAAGCTAAGATGTCCATTGTACTAATAATTGTATTTTTGAAAATTTGTGTGCAATTTTTATCCACAATTAATCAAATTCCGTTTTTAACTATGTGAAATTACACATTTTTTATTCTATGTAACCTCTGATTCAACTTGATGTACTTGCATGACCTAAATTAGTGCTAAAAGCTATGTCAACTATTTTTTCTTGAAATAAATATAGCATTCCTAAATTGATCAATTAGATTCATAAAGCATTTTATCATGTGTTGAAACAATGCTTGATCATATTGATTCTAGATATTTTTCCAAACTTATTTTGGAATTACATGTGATATAATTATGTGATCACTTCTTTTTGGCTGGATATTTTGGCCAAATATGATCTGTATTTGCCTTTGTTTTCCATATTTCCTTTTAGTTTAGAAAAGCTAATAATTCTAGATATCTCTGGCAGCTCTTTCTTAAACATGTATTTACCCTCTAGAATAATTCTTAACATACTGCTTCTTCAGTTCAGTTCAGTTGCGTCCTACTTTGTGTGACCCCATGGATTGCTGCACATCAGGCTTCCCAGGCCATCACCAACTCCTGAAGTTTGCCCAAACTCATGTCCATCAAGTTGGTGATGCCATCCAACCATCTCATCCTTTGTCATCCCCTTCTCCCGCCTTCAATCTCTCTGAGCATCAGGGTTTTTCCCAATGAGTCAGCTCTTTGCATCAGGTGGGCAAAGTATTGGAGCTTCAGCATCAGTCCTTCCAATTAATATTCAGGGTTGATTTCTTTTAGGATTGACTGGTTTGATTTTTTTGCAGTCCAAGGGACTCTGAAGCATCTTATTCAACACTGCACTTCACTCATTATCAGAGAAATGCAAATCAAAACCAATATGAGGTACCATTTCATGCCAGTCAGAATGGCTGTGAGCCAAAAATCTGCAAGCAATAAATGCTGGACAGGGTGTGGAGAAAAGGGAACCCTCTTACACTGTTGGTCTGAATGCAAACTAGTACTGCCGCTATGGATAACAGTGTGGAGATTCCTTAAAAAAACTGGAAATAGAACTGAGTTATGACCCAGCAATCCCACTGCTTGGCATACACACTGAGGAAACCAGAATTGAAGGAGACATGTGTACCCCAATGTTCATCGCAGCACTGTTTATAATAGCCAGGGCATGGAAACAACCTAGATGTTCATCAGCAGAAGAATGCATAAGAAAGCTGTGGTACATATACACAATGGAGTATTACTCAGCCATTAAAAACAGTACATCTGAATCAGTTCTAATGAGGTGGATGAAACTGGAGCCAATTATACAGAGTGAAGTAAGCCAGAAAGAAAAAACACCAATACAGTATACTAACCCATATATATGGAATTTAGAAAGATGATAATGATAACCCTGTATGTGAGACAGCAAAAGAGACACAGATGTATAGAACAGTCTTTTGGACTCTGTGGGAGAGGGAGAGGGTGGGATGATTTGGGAGAATGGCATTGAAACATGTATAATATCATATAAGAAACAAATCGCCAGTCCAGGTTCGATGCAGGATACAGGATGCTTAGGGCTGGTGCACTGGGATGGCCCAGAGGGATGGTACGGGGAGGGAGGAGGGAAGGGGGTTCAGGATGGGGAACACGTGTACACCCGTGGCGGATTCATGTTGATGTATGGCAAAACCAATACAATATTGTAAAGTAATTAGCCTCCAATTAAAATAAATAAATTTAAATAAAAAAATAATAAAGTACAGCACACACACACACACACACACACACACACACACACAAAGCAGCAATTTTTCAGAGCTCAATTTTCATTATAGTGCAACTCTCACATCCATACATGACTACTGGATACTAAAAGTACAAAATATAAGTCATAAATTCACCATTTGAATCTTGATATTATCAGCATTCTCAGATTACATATGTGTTTTATTATAAAGTTATAAATATTCATAAGGAATAGTTAAAAGTGTCATTCTTATTTCAGAAAATTTGCTATTAACTTTCAATTTAAAAGCAGTTTTAGTATAAAAATACAATGATATAAAAATAAATATGTTGATGGGAAATCATCTACTATTTGAAAACAATGAGAAAAAGAAGTGTCTATTTAATATTATACATTTTTTCAGATTTGAAGAGTAAGAATAATAGTTCATGCTTTTCTACTCATATATATTGAGACAAACTTATTGTTTTAGCCAGGTATGAAAGAAATAAAATATATAGATTAATAAGGGAAAAATGACAGATTCTCTCATGATTTAAACATCTTATTTTGGGCTTGTGTTAAATATGAATATATCAATAAAGTTCACTCAATGAAAATCACATTACAAAGAGAAAGAATGAAAACTTACTGGCAATATAAAATTGATTGGATCTGGTGAGCAGGAAGTAGCAACTACTGTAGACACATGATAAAACTTAAGTGAGACAAGAAATGGGAAATAAAGCCCATGAAAAAAATCGGGCGCCTACTACCTTGTTGGTATGTAGCATATTTAGGAATCTTTGAAAGATGAAAGACAAGTTGCTGTATATCATCCCTCCTATCACTAAAAAATAATTTCAGTGTCTATTGGACCTCTTCATATTCTTGAGAAAATAGTGTCTCATTTGGCATACTACTCTGACCTCTTCACTGAATGACAGTGCTATAAAGTTGATAAAGCCTGAAAGAAGGACTTGGAAGGTTAATCCCCGAACAAGCACAGAAATAGGACATTGAAGTTAATCTTGGCCTTACCAATTAAAAGCAAATGTCTGATGATCTTCACTAACTACATATAGAGAAAAAAAAAAAAAGATTTGCTATATTAACAGCTGATATTATGTGCCAGAGGTATCATGGGATGTGTAGATTTGCTGTAGTAATGAAATAAAACATGAAAGAGCAGCAGCCATTGAAGTCACCACATGATTAAATTTATAGTAATCCACTAATACTTGATAGTGTGATGTTTCTTCAATCTGTTGAGAATTATTATATTCAGCTAGTTTACTATTTAATATGTACAAGATATTTTATTTATCTTGGCCTTTCCTGTCATTTTAATTCTCACTCTGTGGATTCCCACAGAGATCTTGGAAGCTGATGAGCATGTCTATTAGAATTAAGCATTCTGATACTGGGGAGGAGTAGATAGGAGCTCATGGTAGGAGTTTGGTTAGGTATGCACTGGTCCATTATGGGATAAATCTGAACCAAATCCCACTGATAATTTGACCTCCATAAAGTCTAATCTGAAAGGGATCTTTGGGAGTTAGTTTAAATATTCATATTTCATATGTTATGTTTTCTTTCTTTAAATATAAATATGTAGTTTGATGAAAGCTATTTCTACAGCTACAGCAAGCTAAATACATATGCTTGTTCACACTTATAGATAATCCCTCTGCTTGTAGTCTTCAATCAGAACTGAAGGAAAGAATAAATAAATATTAATATTATTCTTTTTTCAGACTTTATAATAAACTAAAGGACTTCCCTTGTTACTGTTGGTAAAGAATCTGCCTGCAATGCAGGAGACCTTGATTTGATTGCTGGGTTGGGAAGATTCCCTGGAGAAGGAAATGGCAACCCACTCCAGTATTCTTGCCTGGAGAATCCCATGGACAGAGGAGTCTGGCAGGCTACAGTCCATGGGGTCGCAAGAGTCAGGCATGACTTAGCAACTAAACCACCACCACTGTAATAAACTAAACTGTTTAAAAATTAAAATATTTCTCTTTTTATTAAACTTTAAATAAAATATATGGAAATATACATAAATTTAAAAGTACAGTTAAATAAAACTGGTAATATATGTTTGCAACTGTCAGATTATGAAATAGAAAATAATTAACATTCTTTACTCTGCCTTACCACTTTATAGTGGCTGCACTGTTAACTATTATCCTTATCCATTGTCATAATCAATTATCCTGTTTAAATTTCTATTGAATGAACTCATACAGAACATAGTCTTTGATACCTGGATTCTCTTTTTATTTGTGAGATTCTCCCATGTTGCTCTATGTAGTTATGCAGTTTGATTTAGTTTGCTTATTATCATTTATTCCACTGAAAGAAGGACTATGTCATAATTTATGCCAGTATTCTATTGTTAATGAATACTTTTTCCAGTTTTGACTATTGTAAATTATGCTTCAGTGATGCTTTTTCATCTTTTTTGATCAACATATTTGATCAACCTTGTATGCACTTCAGTCCCATATATGCCAAAAGTAAAGCTGGTGACTTATAGGTTATTTGTATTTTCAGCTTTAGCAAACAATAGAAAACATTTTCCAAAATGATTGGTATAAATTATACAACAACAAGTATATAGAATTCTCATATCTTTACTCATACTATATACTTTACTCATCAGGATTTGATATTGTGTGTCTTTCTCATTTTAGCCATTCTTCTGGCTGTGTAAGATAACTCTTCGTGATTTTAATTTACCTGTATCTGAGAATTAATGATATTAATAAAGTTAATAAAGTTAAAGTTTTCTTAGTATAACTATTTCCTATTCAAATAGCCTCTTTTATGAAATGTTCAAAGTTCATTTATCTTTTTAAAATTGGACTATCTGCTGTTTACTCAATTTATTTTTAGGGCTTGTTTGTAGTTCCTTATGTTTCTGGATATGGATCTTTTGATAGTATCAGAGAATATTGGTCTAGATTCTAACAACAACAGGAAAAAAAAAAAACAAACACATATATTTTTATATATGTATTTATGCATATTTCTTTTATGATTAGTGCATTCCTGTCCTCTTAAAGAAACATTTCCCTATGCTAATTTCATAAAAATGTTTTTTTATTTTTCTTCTAAAAATGTTTAAATTTTTCATATTTAGATTTAAAATCCAACTGGAATTGATTATTTCTTTCTGAATCTGTCTCGGGAGATTATACACCTTTTTTAAAAATTATATTTGATGACTTTCATAAAAAGCTGTAATTTTAAGTAAAATTAAATGTTCTTATATTTAGCTTACTTTTATTTCTGTAGCATTTACATAGTCAATCCTTTATTCTACCAACATTTAGCGACCATCTATAATTCATAAGTATTGTGTTGGAAATGGGATAGAACGATATAAAATAAAAACAAACTTTGTTTTATATTTTTTCTGTTTCCGTTTCTTTTTTTTTTTAGATTACCTTTTGTTTTTAACAACAAATAAGTGAATTTTCTAAACATGTTCTTAAATGAGGAAAAATATCAGTCAAATAATACCTATACTAAGATTATAGCAACATACACAAAAAACCAGTGATGTAGGAGATGATTTATGTTAAAATAATGATTTTCTGCACTCCATGGGGTCACAAAGAGTGGGACACAATAACTGAACAAAATGTCACATAAAAATTGGGACCCTGATCTCACCATCCATAATCATTGTGTTGTTCACCTGCCAAACATAACTAATGCACAGGTCTCAATGTGTTTAGGTCATTAGTCAGTAACATCTCAAATTCATATTATATGTCTCCATAGCACCTAAAATACTTTATGGCATTTATAGAAATCATAAAAATTAGTTCCATAATTATTAATTTGGAGTCTATTTTCCCTTTACTATACTGTATGAAAAAACTACTAAAAATTCCAACATATGGAGGTTGAACAACACACCTCTGAATAACCAACAAATCACAGAAGAAATAAAAAAAGAAATCAAAATATGCATAGAAACTAATGAAAATGAAAACACAACAACCCAAAACCTGTGGGACACTATGAAAGCAGTGCTAAGAGGAAAGTTCATAGCAATACAGGCACACCTCAAGAAACAAGAAAAAAGTCAAATAAATAACCTAACTTTACAACTAAAGCAACTAGAAAAGGAAGACTTGGAGAACCCCAGAGTTAGTAGAAGGAAAGAAATCTTAAAAATTAGGGCAGGAATAAATGCTAAAGAAACAAAAGAGACCATAGCAAAAATCAACAAGGCCAAAAGCTGGTTCTTTGAAAGGATAAATAAAATTGACAGACCACTAGCCAGACTCATCAAGAAGCAAAGAGAGAAAAATCAAATCAATAAAATTAGAAGTGAAAATGGAGAGATCACAACAGACAACACAGAAATACAAAGGATCATAAGAGACTACTATCAGCAGTTGTATGCCAATAAAATGGACAACGTGGAAGAAATGGACAAATTCTTAAAAAGTACAATTTTCCAAAACTGAACCAGGAAGAAATAGAAAATCTTAACAGACCCATCACAAGCACGGAAATTGAAACTGTAATCAGAAATCTTCCAGCAAACAAAAGCCCAGGTCCAGACGGCTTCACAGCTGAATTCTACCAACAATTTCGAGAAGAGCTAACACCTATCCTACTCAAACTCTTCCAGAAAATTGCAGAGGAAGGTAAACTTCCAAACTCATTCTATGAGGCCACCATCACCCTAATACCAAAACCTGACAAAGATGTCACAAAAAAAGAAAACTACAGGCCAATATCACTGATGAACATAGATGCAAAAATCCTCAACAAAATTCTAGCAATCAGAATCCAACAACACATTAAAAAGATCATACACCATGACCAAGTGGGCTTTATCCCAGGGATGCAAGGATTCTTCAATAGCCACAAATCAATCAATGTAATTCACCACATTAACAAGTTGAAAAATAAAAACCATATGATTATCTCAATAGATGCAGAGAAGGCCTTTGACAAAATTCAACATTCATTTATGATAAGATAAAAACTCTCCACAAAGCAGGAATAGAAGGAACATACCTCAACATAATAAAAGCTATATATGACAAACCCACAGCAAACATTATCCTCAATGGTGAAAAATTGAAAGCATTTCCCCTAAAGTCAGGAATAATACAAGGGTGTCCACTGTCACCGCTACTATTCAACATAGTTCTGGAAGTTTTCGCCACAGCAATCAGAGCAGAAAAAGAAATAAAAGGAATCCAAATTGGAAAAGAAGAAGTAAAACTCTCACTGTTTGCAGATGACATGATCCTCTACATGGAAAACCCTAAAGACTCCACCAGAATATTACTAGAGCTCATCAATGAATATAGTAAAGTTGCAGGATATAAAATCAACACACAGAAATCCCTTGCATTCCTATACACTAATAATGAGAAAGTAGAAAAAGAAATTAAGGAAACAATTCCATTCACCATTGCAATGAAAAGAATAAAATACTTAGGAATATATCTACCCAAAGAAACTAAAGACCTATATATAGAAAACTATAAAACACTGATGAAAGAAATCAAAGAGGACACTAATAGATGGAGAAATATACCATGTTCATGGATTGGAAGAATCAATACAGTGAAAATGAGTATACTACCCAAAGCAATCTACAAATTCAATGCAATCCCTCTCAAGCTACCAGCCATATTTTTCACAGAACTAGAACAAGTAATTTCAAGATTTGTATGGAAATACAAAAAACCTCGAATTGCCAAAGCAATCTTGAGAAAGAAGAATGGAACTGGAGGAATCAACTTGCCTGACTTAAGGCTCTACTACAAAGCCACAGTCATCAAAACAGTATGGTACTGGCACAAAGACAGACATATAGATCAATGGAACAAAATAGAAAGCCCAGAGATAAATCCAAACACATATGGACAGCTTATCTTTGAAAAAGGAGGCAAGAATATACAATGGAGTAAAGACAATCTCTTTAACAAGTGGTGCTGGGAAAACTGGTCAACCACTTGTCAAAGAATGAAACTAGATCATTTTCTAACACCACACACAAAAATAAACTCAAAATGGATTAAAGATCTAAATGTAAGACCAGAAACTATAAAACTCCTAGAGGAGAACATAGGCAAAACACTCTCCGACATAAATCACAGCAGGATCCTCTATGATCCACCTCCCAGAATTCTGAAAATAAAAGCAAAAATAAACAAATGGGATTTAATTAAAATTAAAAGCTTCTGCACAACAAAGGAAACTATAAGCAAGGTTAAAAGACAGCCTTCTGAATGGAAGAAAATAATAGCAAATAAAGCAACTGACAAACAACTAATCTCAAAAATATACAAGCAACTTATGCAGCTCAATTCCAGAAAAATAAATGACCCAATCAAAAAATGGGCCAAAAAACTAAATAGACATTTCTCCAAAGAAGACGTACAGATGGCTAACAAACACATTAAAAGATGCTCAACATCACTCATTATCAGAGAAATGCAAATCAAAACCACAATGAGGTACCACTTCACACCAGTCAGAATGGCTGCAATCCAAAAATCTGCAAGCAATAAATGCTGGAGAGGGTGTGGAGAAGAGGGAACTCTCTTACACTGTTGGTGGGAATGCAATCTAGTACAGCCACTATGGAGAACAGTGTGGACATTCCTTAAAAAATTGCAAATAGAACTACCTTATAACCCAGCAATCCCACTGCTGGGCATACACACCGAGGAAACCAGAATTGAAAGAGACACATATACCCCAATGTTCATGGCAGCACTGTTTATAATAGCCAGGACATGGAAACAACCTAGATGTCCATCAGCAGATGAATGGATAAGAAAGCAGTGGTACATATACACAATGGAGTATTACTCAGCCGTTAAAAAGAATTCATTTGAATCAGTTCTGATGAGATGGATGAAACTGGAGCCGATTATACAGAGTGAAGTAAGCCAGAAAGAAAAACACCAAAACAGTATACTAACACATATATATGGAATTTAGAAAGATAGCAATGACGACCCTGTATGCAAGACAGGAAAAAAGACACAGCTGTGTATAACGGACTTTGGGACTCAGAGGGAGAGGGAGAGAGTGGGACGATTTTGGAGAATGGCATTCTATCATGTATACTATCATGTAAGAATTGAATCGCCAGTCCATGTCTGACGCAGGATACAGCTTGCTTGGGGTTGGTGCATGGGGATGACCCACTGAGATGTTATGGGGAGGAAGGGGAGGGGGGTTCATGTTTGGGAACACATGTAAGAATTAAAGATTTTAAAATTAAAAAAAAAAATTAAAAAAAATTTAAAAAATAAATAAAATAAATAAATAAATAAGTAAATGAAATTAGCTTCTTCCAAAAATAAAAAAAAAGAAGAAGAAGAAGAATATTCCCTTTAAATCATGAATTTTTACTTACTTATTTGGCTTTGTTTTTCAACATAAATAATTATAAAAGAATTTATTTTTAATTTGCCTTTAGGCCTTCAAACTTATGTGATGAGTTTTAGGTTCTACAAATTTTTCTGAATCTATAATACTTTTACCATGAAGTAACCTTATCACAATCTCTGTGGTGCAACCTAGATACCATATTTGAAATGAGAGACATTACTTTCCCAACAAAGGTCCATCTAGTCAAGGCTATGGTTTTTCCAGTGGTCATGTATGAATGTGAGAGTTGGACTATGAAGAAATCTGAGTGCAGAAGAATTGATGCTTTTGAACTGTGATGTTGGAGAAGACTCTTGAGAGTCCCTTGGACTGCAAGGAGATCCAACCAGTCCATTCTAAAGGAGATCAGCCCTGGGATTTCTTTGAAGGGAATGATGTTGAAGGTGAAACTCCAGTACTTTGTCCACCTCATGTGAAGAGTTGACTCATTGGAAAAGACTCTGATGCTGGGAGGCATTGGGGGCAGGAGGAGAAGGGGACGACAGAGGAAGATGGCTAGATGGCATCACTGACTCGATGACCATGAGTCTGAGTGAATTCTGGGAGTTGGTGATGGACAGGTAGGCCTGGAGTGCTGCGATTCATAGGGTCGCAAAGAGTCTCACACGACTGAGCAAATGAAATGAACTGAAACCTTATCAGTGCTTTGTTAATTTTCTTAATTAAAAGTTCTGTCAGTTTGAAATGTGGCTTGGGACTCACATATGTACAATGTATGCTGATTAAAAAATAGCAAAAAGAACTATCTTTCAAAGTCCAATAAATATTGAGCATTTCTATTACTACATAATAGAATTAAAATCTTGGCAATAAATGTAGATTTATAAGGAGCCAATTACAATATCTTTTTTCCATCTTTAGGAAACTGAAAGTGTCCTCCCACACCTGATAGGAGTTCTTGCTCCTCTATCCCTCCAGTTCCTCCCTCTGGATATTTCTTGATTAAAATCCACTGAATAGCTGATTTATAAGAGAACCCTCCTCTCCTGTTACCCTTAACACTTGCAACTCATTGAAGATGCAAACAGCAATGTTCCTGGATAAAATAACTTGAGGAATCATTGTTTAAGTTATGAGTATTCTTGTTCTCAACTTATTCTTTGTGTAACAAATACTCAATTAATCACCTACAAGGTTTCTGGAATTTTTTAAAAGCCTCTCAGAACATAGGATAAGGACCATTAAAATCTTCCTGGAAAGAAGTAAAGAAAAAGGCTGTTTGACTTGATTTAAAACATAAAGATTGCCAACAGTTTTCCTCTCCACACCAATATCACACCTCTATCACTGGAAGAGTTGGTTGGTACATGGAGAAGTACACCAGATATATCACAGAGCAATTGCTGATAGCATTAAATTCAGTAGAGACATGAAGTAGGGTTTCCAGAAGAAACCCTATTGCAAGCAGGGTTTCATTGGCATGGCTTAAGAAATTTCAAAGGGTCTGCTTAGTCAAGATATAAAGATAATGTATTCAAAACAATTAAGAACAGCTTATATGGTATGTTTCATAGATAATTTTGCAAATGCATTTCAAAAAAGGGTGCAAACAAGTGAGAACATTTAAATACATCAGACTTAAGACTCACTCACTTGCATCTTTTCTTTCTTATTCCCTTTCATTTTCATTTTTTAGTTGTTTAGTGCTAGGAGTAGAAACTCATATAACACTAAAAGAAGGTTTATAAGAAGGTCTTTTCAATTTTTGGAAATGTATGTATAATGCTACAGCAATATAATCATTCTAACCAATATTTATAAATTGCTTATTATATCATGGGCCCTTGTCTAATTGATTTTGTGTGTGTGTTTATATATATATATATATATATATATATATATATATATAATAGTTCATTTAATTTTTATTAAATATGACAAGGTATGAAATATTGGTAAGAACTAGTGTTATCTCCATATTAAACTGATAAAAATAAAGCAAAGAAAAAAGTAAACTACCAACTCTAAATTCTACTTTCTTGGCATGTAAAAAGCTATATAACATGAAAAAGGAAATTATTTATGACAATGTATCTAGAATATTGTTTCAAAAAAGTGGCGTATTCAAAATAAAGTGCAGAATATTTAATCTTCAAAAATTAATTTTTATCATTCAGACATTTCCTTATGTTGTCTCATTTGTGTGTGTCACACACTGTAGGCAAGATATTAGTGAGTTGGATGATTGAAGTGAGTTAGCCATGAATAAGTATCCAACTCACAAGATATTAGTGAGATAGATGGTTAAAATTACATTAAATTAAGATAAGGTAGTCAATATTAACAAATAAATAAAGTAAAATTTTATCTAAGTGTTTTTCTGATATAAAGAGAATGGGTGTTAGTCACCTATCCTAGTCATAGCCTCTATTCTTTTTTTTTTTTTTTTTTTTTTTTAGTAAGTACCATGTAAATATTTACTGTTATTATTTTTCACCCAGATTCACTCTGTGACTGAAACAGAAACTAGTCTCTGGATTCAATTACATTTTTGGTTTTCAAACTAAGTTACTTAATTTTTTTTTTTAATTTTACTTTTTTTTACTTTACAGTACTGTATTGGTTTTGCCATACATCAACATGAATCCACCACGGGTGTACATGAGCTCCCAATCCTGAACCCCCTCCCACCTCCCTCCCCATATTATCTCTCTGGGTCATCCCAGTGCACCAGCCCCAAGCATCCTGTATCCTACATCAAACCTAGACTGGCGATTCATTTCTTACATGATATTTTACATGATTTGATGTCATTCTCCCAAATCATCCCACCCTCTCCCTCTCCTAGAGTCCAAAGTATGTTCTATATCTCTGTGTCTATTTTTCTGTCTCACATACAGGGTTATCATTACCATCTTTCTAAATTACATATATATGTGTTAGTGTACCATATTGGTGTTTTTTCTTTCTGACTTACTTCACTCTGTATAATAGGCTCAAGTGTATTCTTTTTAATAGCTGAGTAATACTCCATTGTGTATATGCATCACTGCTTTCTTATCCATTCATTTGCTGATGGACATCTAGGTTGCTTCCATGTCCTGGCTATTATAAGCAGTGCTGCAATGAACATTGGGGTACAAGTGTCTCTTTCAATTCTGGTTTCTTCAGTGTGTATGCCCAGCAGTGGGATTGCTGGGTCATAAGGCAGTTCTATTTCCAGTTTTTTAAGGAATCTCCACACTGTTCTCCATAGTGGCTGTACTAGTTTGCATTCCCACCAACAGTGTAGGAGAGTTCTCTTTTCTCCACACCCTCTCCAGCATTTATTGCTTGTAGACTTTTGGATCACAGCCATTCTGACTGGTGTCAAATGGTACTTCATTGTGGTCTTGATTTGCATTTCTCTGATAATGAGTGATGTTGAGCATCTTTTCATGTGTCTGTTAGCCATCTGTATATCTTCTTTGGAGAAATGTCTGTTTAGTTATTTGGCCCATTTTTTGATTGGGTATTTTATTTTTATGGAATTGAGCTGCAAGAGTTGCTTGTATATTTTTGAGATTAGTTGTTTGTCAGTAGCTTCACTTGCTATTATTTTCTCCCATTCTGAAGGCTATTTTTCACCTTACTTACTGTTTTCTTTGTTGTGCAGAAGCTTTTAATTTTAATTAGATCCCACTTGTTTATTTTTGCTTTTATTTCCAATAATCTGGGAGGTGGGTCATAGAGGATCCTGCTGTGATTTATGTCAGAGTGTTTCGCCTATGTTCTTCTCTAGGAGTTTTATAGTTTCTGGTCTTACATTTAGATCTTTAATCCATTTTGAGTTTATTTTTGTGTATGGTGTTAAAAAGTGTTCTAGTTTCATTCTTTTACAAGTGGTTGACCAGTTTTCCCAGCATCACTTGTTAAAGAGATTATCTTTAATCCATTGCTTATTCTTGCCTCCTTTGTAGAAGATAAGGTGTCCATAGGTGTGTGGATTTATCTCTGGACTCTCTCTTTTGTTCCATTGATGTATATTTCTGTCTTTGTGCCAGTACCATACTGTCTTGATGACTGTGGCTTTGTAGTAGAGCCTGAAGTCAGGCAGATTGATTCCTCCAGGTCCATTCTTCTTTCTCCAGATTGCTTTGGCTATTTGAAGTTTTTTGTATTTCCATACAAATTCTTAATCCTTAAGACAAGCTTGCCCAAATGGTCTTTCAGGGAAATATTGTGAAGAAAAGTGATTATTAAGGTTTGGACAGCAAAGGAGGTCAAACTAGTTAATCCTAAAGGAAATCAACTATGAATATTCATTGGAAGGACTGATGTTGAAGCTGAAACTCCAATACTTGGGCACCTGATGTGAAGAGATGACTCATTTGAAAAGACCCTGAAGCTGGGAAAGATCAAGGGCAGGAGGAGAAGTGGGCAATAGAGGATGAAGTAGCTGGATGGCATCATTGACTCAATGTACATGAGTTTGAGCAAACTCTGGGGGGATTGGGAAGCCTGGCATGCTGCAGTCCATGTGGTCACAAAAAGTCAGACATAACTGAGAGACTGAACAACAACAACAAAATTTCTAGTATTTATTGTAATGTAATTTTTCCTATTTATGTAATTTCCTATTTTATGTAATTTTTCCTATTTTTCGAACTTGATTGGTACATTCCTTAACCACAAGATTAATCTATCTGAAGGCAGTAATATCAGTGATTTTAACCAGCCTGTTATGTGCCACTTTTCCCCTAGATCTTTACGCATATTCTTTCTCTTAATCTAAGTGAAACAATAGTTATTTCTCCTAATTTGAATCTGGGGTTTGGTGTTAGGGTACTGACTTGTCCACACATTCAGTTCAATTCAGTCGCTCACTCATGTCCGACTCTTTGCAACCCCATGAGTTGCAGCACGTCAGGCCTCCCTGTCCATCACCAATTCCCAGAGTTCACTCAGACTCACGTCCATCGAGCCTGTGATGCCATCCAGCCATCTCATTCTCTGTCATCCCCTTCTCCTCCTGCCCCCAGTCCCTCCCAGCATCAGAGTCTTTTCCAATGAGTCAACTCTTCGCATGAGGTGGCCAAAGTACTGGAGTTTCAGCTTCAGCATCATTCCTTTCAAAGAACACCCAGGGCTGATCTCCTTTAGAATGGAAATAGTTGGATCTCCTTGCAGTCCAAGGGACTCTCAAGAGTCTTCTCCAACACCACAGTACAAAAGCATTGATTCTTCGGCACTCAGCTTTCTTCACAGTCCAACTCTCACATCCATACATGACTACTGGAAAAACCATAGCCTTGACTAGATGGACCTTTGTTGGCAAAGTAATGTCTCTGCTTTTGAATATGCTATCTAGGTTGATCATATCTTTCCTTCAAAGGAGTAAGCATCTTTTAATTTCATGGCTGCAGTCACCATCTGCAGTGATTTTGGAGCCCCCAAAATAAAGTCTGATACTGTTTCCACTGTTTCCCCATCTATTTCCCATGAAGTGATGGGACCAGATGCCATGATCTTCATTTTCTGAATGTTGAGCTTTAAACCAACTTTTTCACTCTCCTCTTGCACTTTCACCAAGAGGCTTTTTAGTTCCTCTTCTCTTTCTGCCATAAGGGTGGTGTCATCTACCTATCTGAGGTTATTGATATCTCTCCCAGCAATCTTGATTCCAGCTTGTGCTTCTTCCAGCCCAGCGTTTCTCATGATGTACTCTGCATATAATTTAAATAAGCAGGGTGTCAGTATACAGCCTTAATAGCACATATTTCAACATTAATATTCTGGCTTCCAACTGATTGATATTCATTTTCAGTTTAAGCAAGAAAAATGAATGCTGCTTTTTTAGTCCCTCTGCTGCTGCTGCTGCTAAGAGGCTTCAGTCCTGCCTGACTCTGTGTGACCCCATAGACGGCAGCCCCACCTGGCTCCCCTGTCCCTGGGATTCTCCAGGCAAAAACACTGGAGTGGGTTACCAATTCTTTTTCCAGTGCATGAAAGTGAAAAGTGAAAGTGAAGTCGCTCAGTCTTGTCTGACTCTTTGTGACCCCATGGCAACGACTCCAGTACTCTTGCCTGGAAAATCCCATGCACAGAGGAGCCTGGTTGGCTGCGGTCCAGGGGGTCACTACCAGTCGGGCACGACTGAGCAACTTCACTTTCACTTTTCATTTTCCTGCATTGGAGAAGGAAATGGCAACCCACTCCAATGTTCTTGCCTGGAGAATACCAGGGACGGGGGAGCCTGGTGGACTTTGTTCTATGGGGTCTACAGAGTAGGACATGATTAAAGTGACTTAGCAGCAACAGCAGGACTGCAGCCTACCAGGCTCCTCCATCCATGGGAATTTCCAGGCAAGAGTGGAAGGACTGGAGTGGATTGTCATTGCCTTCTCCATTTTAGTCCCTCAACTAGCAATAAATCATGTGAATAATAAATTATAAAAATGCATGTTACTGAATATGTATACCTATACTTATATTTTTATATACACACACATATACAAAGAGAGAGCTAGATAAATAGATACATTTTATGTGTAATATCAAGTCAGTGGATGCATGGTGATAAGATGACCTTTATCTTAATAAATACAGTGTTCACCAAGGTGAATTTCTGTCAAGATGCTCACAGAGTTTAACAAAAGTCCTTATCTTAGAGCTGAAATCAAATTGCTTGTTCCCATTAAGAAAGACCTTTATGGCCTTTCTACATTTCTTTCCACAAAACTAAAAGCAGACTAAGCATGGGTGACAGCACTTGGTAAAAGTGATTGTACTGACATTTTAGATCTGTCAAGTCTTTCTGTAACTACTGCACTATAGGTAGCCTAATGAGACACAGTGCATAGTAACACAGTGAGAAAACCCTTTAGAACTCTTGTTACAGTCATTTGAAGGGGGTTGCAACTCTGAAGGCCATCAATTCCTGCTGGGAAGTAGAATCTTTTGGTAGCTGCTGAATTGCAGCAAAATGTCTTGAAAGCAATTCCCTTCAGTCATAACAATGCAAAGATTTAGATATATTAAGCTTCTGTTGATGATGGATACAAGCTTGGCATCCTTGTAAATGGAATTCCTATTCAGGATGGTGCTCTCTAAAAATTCAAAGATTTACTTAAATAGATTTTTACTCCTCTGCATAGAAAATTAAATTTGTGGTGCATGAACTTAGACAATATCTTAAATTATTTAGCCTTTTAATGCTATACAGAGTCTTGCATTTTTCTGTCGCAGTAAAATAAAACCATTGAGAATGGCACTGATGTTTGGCCCTTTCCTCTGAAAGATAACTGCAAAAAGATTTCTACTCAGAAGAACTGAATATAAAGGTATCAAATTTTTAGAAACTGTAGGTAAATAAAAGTTACATATGTCCTTTCAATAAATATTTGATAATCAACTTTATGTAATGTAACCATGGTAAGAACTATGATTAAGCCATGATTACTGTACCCAAATGGCTTAAACTGTAGAGAAGTAAGGGCTTTCCTGGTGGCTCAGCTGGTAAAGAACCCATCTGCAATGCAGGAGATGTAAGAGATGCAGGTTTGATCCCTGGGTAGGGAAGATCCTCTAGAGAAAGAAATGGCATCCCACTCTAGTATTCTTGCTTTGATTATTTCAGAGACAGAGGAGCTACTATAGTCCTACAGTACTATAGTCCTATAGTACTACAGTGGGCTACTATAGTCCATGGGGTCTCAAAGAGTTGAACACAACTGAGCACATACATGCATATATTCCCATGTAAAGAAGTAAAACATAATATTAAATAGTTATAAAATAAGGCATAATAAAATGCATGAAAATTTACATGCATTATTTGTTATTTGGTCTTCCCCTTACTTTTCAAAAAAAATTTTAAGGAAGCATACTATATATGACTGTATATATATTTATATTATTTAATGTGGTATTTCTTTGTAGAATTCCTATGACTAAAATAAATAAGAATGTGATAGTATAAGCAATTAATTTTATCTTACAGAAAGACAGTTTCTTAATATTTATATACAAAATAAAATATCTGTGTAATTATGCAAGAAACTATAACAGATATTGGTTATTGGGGTGAACAGTATCTTCTACATCTTTGCAGGTAAGAAAATATTTATTATTTTTTGTTTATTATCTTCAAAAGAATCAATGCATGTCATTAAATTGTAATGTCTTATTAACTAATTTATAGAACACAGATGTATTTCTCTAGTGAAACTTGTGTGTGTTAAGAAATTGGAGTGGTGGTAAAACAATGTTATATACACATTTTCCATAGCAAAAAGTAAAAAAATGGTGTCTGCAATTGAAAATTTAAAACATTGATTTAGATTTGATTTTTTAGGAAATATTTTAAAACAAGGTAAAGTTTCCTCCCCCAACCACAGGATGGTAATCATTAAAAAGTATAGTTATAAAATAGACTGATTTTTTTTTTTATTATAAAATGTATGTTGCATGCAATGCTAAGTCACTTCAGTTGTGGTCTGACTCTTTGTAACCCAATGGACTGTAGCCCACCAGGCTTCTCTGTCCATGGGATTCTCTGGGAAAGAACACTGAAGTGGGTTGCCATGCCCTCCTCCAGGGGATCTTCCTGACCCAGGATCGGAACCCATGTCTCTTTCATTTCCTGATTTGGCAGGTGGGTTCTTTACCACTAGTGCCACCTGAAAAGCTTCTAAGCTTTATGCAACCATTTAGCTTTTTAAAACCTGGTACATGTGATACTTCAATCAAATATATTTATTTTTAACACCACGGGTATCTGATTCTCCTGATCGAATCATATCTGGATTTCTTTTAATTCTGGGGTTATTCTTTCTATACACCACCTTTCTGACTTAAGAACAAACTCATCAGGAATAGGGAAGAAGGGTGTTCTTTTATTTCAAAAGACTGACTAATCAATTTTTCTTTCAACTAGATTTACCATTTCAGACATTAAGTATTATACAAATATTGATTATGATGAAAGCATTAAATATAAGGAAACCTAAAAGGAGGCACAGAGAAGTTAAGAAATTTGCCCAACATCCCATAGATAGTAAAAAAAAAAAGAAAGAAAGCTGACTCAAACTTAGAATATGTGCCAATAGCCTTGTTCTACACTGTGCCTTTTTGCCATTGATAATTTATTTCTATTGCCAATTAGTCGAATTTCTTAAAAGAATGTTTACTGTTTATATAGAATTATCCTAGATATATGTTCTCATAAATGTAAAATTTATAATAAACTTTATGCTTATAGTGCAATATCAATTGGATTTATGAAAATGAACTAATGCAATATCCTGTTTCAAAGTAGAAGGCAAAATGCACACACATAGAATAACATCTACTTTCTCTTTAAGTTTAGTTTATTACAGCTGTTATTATCCTATTTTATAGTTGATACCTACTCTTGAGAACAGAGATTTTGCCTCTAAGCCTGGTTAATGTCAAAATATAATAAATGATGGAAGAATGGAAGGAATGGAATGAGCTATATATAACGTCATAATCAAACTTGCCTAATCATGCTTTTGCCACTTATTAACTGCATATCATTATCTATTATTGTGCTAAAAAATTATATACATTATTTACTACCCTCTCAACAACACTGCAAATCATACGTCATTACTAACATGTTGCACAGACAAAAAAGCAAGAACTCTGAGACATATAACTGTGCCACAGCCAAACAGTGATTAAATGGTAGAGATATAATCTAAATCTAACTTCATCCATCACTGCACTTTAGAGTTGCTTTGCAGGGAATACTTCTCTCCGAATGCCCTTTACAAAGAAATCTGTGCACTGAATATGAACTTCATCTGGGTTATCTCAGGACAAGTTTAATTTCACTATAATTTGTATTTCAATTCAATTGATAGAGGAGCAATTAACATACCATATTATCTCTTTTCATATAGTAATTAATATCCAACAGAACAGACACTGGTTCAAAGGGAAAATATAGCAATTTCTTCTTCAGTTAAGCATAATTATAATGATGGTTTCATTTCAGAATAAGTTAAGATAAGCAGAGCCTTCGTGCACATTCAGTGTTCCAAAATAACCTCTTGAATTTGGTTAGATTTTAACTGTATCCTAGTATGCTTATTTAACTTATATGCAGAGTACATCATGAGAAACGCTGAACTGGAAGAATCACAAGCTGGAATCAAGATTGCTGGGAGAAATATCAATAACCTCAGATATGAAGATGACACCACCCATATGGCAGAAAGTGAAGAGGAACTAAAAAGCCTCTTGATGAAAGTGCAAGAGGAGAGTGAAAAAGTTGGTTTAAAGCTCAACATTCAGAAAACGAAGATCATGGCATCTGGTCCCATCACTTAATGGGAAATAGATGAGGAAACAGTAGAAACAGTGTCAGACTTTGTTTTTTTTGGCTCCAAAGTCACTGCAGATGGTGACTGCAGCCATGAAATTAAAAGACGCTTACTCCTTGGAAGGAAAGTTATGACCCACCTAGATAGTACTATTCAAAAGCAGAGACATTACTTTGCCAACTAAGGTCAGTCTAGTCAAGGTTATGGTTTTTCCTGTGGTCCTGTATGGATGTGAGAGTTGGACTGTGAAGAAAGCTGAGCGCCAACAAATTGATGCTTTTGAACTGTGGTGTTGGAGAAGACTCTTGAGAGTCCCTTGGACTGCAAGGAGATCCAACCAGTCCATTCTGAAGGAGATCAACCCTGGGATTTCTTTGGAAGGAATGATGCTAAAGCTGAAACTCCAGTACTTTGGCCACCTCATGAGAAGAGTTGACTCATTGGAAAAGACTCTGATGCTGGGAGGGATTGGGGGCAGGAGGAGAAGGGGACGACCGAGGATGAGATGGTTGGATGGCATCACGGACTCAATGGACGTGAGTCTGAGTGAACTTCAGGAGTTGGTGATGGACAGGGAGGCCTGGCATGCTGTGATTCATGGGGTCGCAAAGAGTCAGACCTGACTGAGAGCCTGAACTGAACTGAACTGAACTGAGTAGTTCCATGTGTATGCTAAGAACAGTACAGAGATACCATCCTGGAATATATAGCCACTCTGGAAACCTGATTTTTTTTTTTTTCCTATTTTTCTTTAACCCACATTCTTTCCTAAGAAAAATTTCCTTCCTTTACTCCTTCCTTGTGAAAGAAACCACAGTGCTGAGTTGAAACCTAAATATCCCTGGTGGCTCAGTGGGTAAAGTGTCTGCCTGCAATGCAGGATACCCGGGTTCAATCCCTGGGTCGGGAAGATCCCCTGGAGAAGGAAATGGCAACCCACATACTCTTGCCTGGAAAATCCCATGGACTGAGAATCCTGGTAGGCTACAGTCCATGGGGTCGCAAAGAGTCGGACACAGCTGAGCGATTTTCTTTCTGGAAACCTGAAGCTTTTTTTCAAAATTTCTTTTAGATCATCTCATGAGAGATAACCTACTAGTGATGTTTGAGATTCAAACTTTACTGTACTCCCATCAGGATAGATGGCTTGGTCCACTAAATTGTGAAATGGATTTAGAGATACTCTTTGTTGTTCTCTTTGACATGTTTCAGTCAAAGAAATGGAAAGCAACTTGCAAAAGAAAACTCTCACCCACTGTGACATAGTGAGGAGCCACTCACTGTGAAGCTGCTTAATTTTTTTTTCCTGTTTTTCTTTAACCCACACTCTTTCCTAAGAAAAATTCCCTTCCTTTACTCCTTCCTTGTGAAAGAAACCACAGTGCTGAGTTGAAACTTCATTTGAGGACTCTCAGAACTAGTTTATCTTTATTGCTCAGTAAATGTTGTGGAGGAGAAGGCAATGGCAACCCACTCCAGTACTCTTGCCTGGAAAATCCCATGGAGGAAGGAGCCTGGTAGGCTGCAAATCCATGGTGTCCCGAAGAGTTGGACAAGTCTGAGTGACTTCACTTTCACTTTTCACTTTCATGCATGGAGAAGGAAATGGCAACCCACTCCAGTGTTCTTGCCTGGAGAATCCCATGGATGGGGGAGCCTGGTGGGCTGCAGTCTATGGGGTTGCACAGAGTTGGACACGACTGAAGCGACTTAGCAGCAGCAAAATGTTGTGGAAAGAATCAAAACTTCATATTTGAAATACAAAAGGGGCTAAAAGCTGGGATTCTTCTACTTGAACATTTCCTAATCTCACTATATTTGAAGTCATTCTTATCTGGAATGGATTACTTTTGGTTTGAGAATTTAGAACTGTCAAAAGAGTCTTTTGATTCTACACGTTGAATTGCAAATGCATTTTACTTTGAGAATAGAAAGATACTCACCCAAATAATTTAGATTCAGTTGTGCCAGTATATTACGTCCATTTTCTCTCTGAGCTCATTAAATTTCCACATTTCATCAGAATAATCAGAATGTCCTACTCTGCAAAATTGATATTTAGTTGTTTCCAATGATGATCACTGTAGTATTCTTTTTTTTTTTTTTTCACTTTCTAAGGATGTTTTCTTGACATTTGCTGAGATAGGCTTCAGTGGTTTCAAAGTTTTCCCAATCTTTATGCTTTTATCTGCTTTAGAAATGAATGTACTTTGAAATTTCTTCATGAGACAAAACCTTTTATATACTGTTTTATAATAAAACTTCAGAATTATTTTCACCTTTAATCTTTGTATTTATGATAAGACAATACCATCTTTATTATTCATTTAACTCATTTCCCTCTGGGACAAATGTGTTCTTTAGCATTTTGACATACTTCAACTGAACAAATGTTTATTTAAGTCATAGTCACATTTAATACTTAAGCATGACATAGTATTAGCTATTATGCAAATTGTAATAAAAACAGCAAGGTATTTGGAGTCAGGCTCCTTATGTTCAAGTATGGGCAAAGCCAGGACAAGCTGTAACTGGTAAGGAATCTCAAAGATAAACAGACTTAGATTCAAATCTCAAACTCATAACCTACTCACAGTATGAACTTGAATGTACTGTAATTGTAGTTCTTTTATCTGTTAATGGAGACAATAGTATCTAATGTTCAGAAGAAGAATTAAAATAAGTGTTCTGTGTTTTCTAGGGTACTTAAAAGGATAAGAGGTTGGCAGAAAATGAGATGGAAAAGTCCTTGGTGCTGGGAAAGATTGAAGGCAGGAGGAAAAGGGGACGACAGAGCACGAGATGGTTGGATGGCATCACTGATTCAATGAACATGAGTTTGAGCAAGCTCTGGTAGATAGTGAAGGACGAGGAATCCTGCCATCCTGCAGTCCATGAGATCATAGAGTCAGACACAACTGAGTGACTGAACAACAACAAAAATATATTATTTTACTGCGTCAATATTAAATCCTAAAATATCAATCATCAGCATTTATATAAAGTTGCACATTAAAATCAGAACCCACACGATTTGCTTTTATGGATTGTGTAATAGTGTTCTAAAACACCTACAGCTACATATTATATATGCTTACATTATTATAACTATAATATATCTGACTTATGTTATATATATTTAGATATTCTCGACATTATAACATTTCATTTCATCAAGCACATAGACAAGTACCATTCATTTTTTTTTCTTCTTCTAAGTTATCAAACATCTTATATTTAGCAATTATATTAAGCTGCGTTATTTAACCTTTTGATATTGTGCTTAAAACTGCTTAGAAACTTTTAACAACTTGTAACTGACTTCAACTGTTCAGGAAAACAAAGTTTTCAGAGGCAAGTTGATTTAATTTAGTTAATGACAATTAACTTAACACTTTGGAAAATATTAAATATCTAAATTCTAGTTTGAATATTTTAAATATTTGAGTAGGGAAATGTGCCACTCATTCAAAGAAGCAGATGGGTAGTGGTGCTTATGACTAGAAATAGTCAACTTAATAGAAAGCAATAATAAATTAACTTGAATGAAAAACAATATTTTTCAAGATAGCCCTAAAAACAAATTTTCCAATAGTGTTAATAATTGATGTATCAAGAATTAGTTCTGATCCTTTTAGAATCTAATCATTAAACATTTAATGATGGATAAATTAATAAAAATACAACAAATTTAAATATGCTAAAAATAACTGCATTTTCTGAGCTTGATCAATTGTATTTAAAAATATGTATTTTAAATATATATTGATTTATATATGTAACAATATTGAGGAAATTATTAGTAATAAGCATAGAGGAAATACCATGAAAATGCATTGAAGAAAGTACAATTTTAATTGCTCTGAAAGACAGGTTTAGTGAAATAATTATTCCAGATTCTATGAGATAATGTTTAAATTAGTCGTTGGACTGATATTTATACAGGAAGAAAATTTGGACCTTCAATATAATTACTATAAACTCTTAAATGAAAGGATTAATATAAACCTGAATATATAGCTGGATTTATCACATTCAAGAAGCAAATGAGACTGAGCTTACACTAAATGAGCCCATCAAAATAAGAAAAAATTTGAGAGATAACTGCTTCCAAAACAGACAGATCAAAGAAAAAAAGGTCAATTCAAATCTGACATCAATATTCAAGAGGGAATCAAAGCAAGCAAGATAGCAATGGACCTCTGAACTGCTGTGGAAAAACTGTAAAAGATAAGATGTAGAACCACATTAAAACCAATACAATATTGTAAAGTAATTAGCCTCCAATTAAAATAAATAAATTTATATTTAAAAAATTACACCATAAACATTGAAATATGTCCTAGTTATAAGAAATGGTATTAGAATAAGTTATTTTGAAAATATCAGGAACTTGATAAGCTACCTAGGATATTAGGCAGGCTTCTATAGATGTCAATAATCAATAACAAAAGGAAACATCCAAATATTGAAAAACTGGGTAAGAGTGAGCATTGAAAATTTTAGGATGCCTGTAGTACAACTAGCTTGAGAATTTGATAGTCTTATATTACATGATATCTATCCCTTTGTAATATTCTAGCCATCAGGCCAAAATTAGAATATTATTTGCTATAGTTACAAATTTCAGTCCCATTTTCTACTTCACCACCCCTCTCTCCAGCCAGTTATTAAAGAGTAATATTTGTAATGCTTAGCTAGGCAGATATCTAATTAATTCTATGACACATCAGGGTTATTACAGTACATGTCACTAGTATGGTGCCAAAACTAACATCATCATGATCATCAAAGTCTTCACATTTATACAAAAGCAGAAGATAAATTCTTGAAGAATCCCATGACTACTTCTGGCCTCTTTTTCCTGTGAAGGGTACACATTCTACTGTCTGAAGAAACACAGAATAACACAGATATAGAGGTCTACTTGTTTGTTAACATTTATATCTTTTTAGAGGCACTTATTCATCTATTGGAAGTTCATCCTTGTCTTTTGACCTCTTCTTGGTTATTAAATATGCTCTCACCTATCATGACCTTGTTGAACACACTTACCAACCTAGTTTTTCCCTACCTAAAGACTCTGTATGACCAGAAGGGTGATATTTATAGTGTAGATACTATGATTTAAGACTTCATGACATCTAGATAAAACAAACAAACAAACAAATATGACCCAGTAATTTTTTATAGCATGCCAGTCACTATACAATCCTTCCTTTGATGTTCAGCTTTGTTACTTCTTGTTTCGAACATTACTTTCAAGCACTAAGTTCTAGCTCTTGGTGTTCTTCCTTTCGACTTACCTGTTTCTTCTCTCCCCATCTACTCCTTCCTCATATGAGATGGCACAGAATAGATATTACTCTCTCCATGAGCCTTCCTGAAAATACACACACACACAGACATTTTTTCAAAAGTAGATATTTGTTGGAAAAGTGAGTCTTTTCTTGCTACATTTGAAAATTCAGTTTGAGCTTTAAGAACAAAACGATCAGGAATTTCACATATTACTTAATGTGTAATGAACTTTGACTAATATTTGTTGATTTAGGAAAATAGCAAATAATCTTTTGTATAGTTAAAAAAAAAAATCTTTCCAGCAAAATAACGTAAATGCCTTAGATTAGAGGCAATATTTTCATCCTCTCTATACCTCTGACTTCTATAACAGCTTAGACTTTCAATGAAAGTTGATTTGATTAAATGGAATTTGCTGCCTGTCATTTCCTTATATATAATTTACTCTACACTCACAGGGTACTTAGCCTTCCACCAGAAGTTTATCTTACTTAAATGTTTTTCATTATATAAACACACTTTATAAAAAGAGCTGATGATGAAACTTCTTTTGAGAAGATTAAAGCTGTAAAATAGAGTCCTTATTGGATACATGATTTTAAAAAGAGGAATATCTCCTAAATTGTAGTTTGCTTTTTTTTTTTTTTTAATTGCTTACACAAGGAAAAAGATTAACACTGAAGGTTATTTTGAACATTCGCATCTTAAAATGAAACCACTTAGTGTTTAATAAAATAAATTGTGCTTAATAAAATAAAACAAAATAACAGAGCTTTCACCAAATAGAGAAATAAACAAAACAGCAACAAAATCCAGTTAACTCAGAGGGTTTAAAAATATGATTCAAGAGAAATTATAGACCGGTAAAACATTACACAACTTCTCAGTGACTGACATTCATTGCATTTCCTCCTGTATCTGTTTTCTATCATGTATCAGTAGAGTTCAATGTCAGTAATGTCAAATAATTCAAACAGTGGCTTTTAAAGTCTTATCACATCTTCAAATATCTGATATCCCAACTCACTTTTCTTGGATATGAGATGATATATCAAATTACTATTGATTATTTTTTAAGGGACAAAGCCTTAGAGAGAATATGAATTGGTATTTTTATCTGAAAATGTATTTAATCAAAGATGTAATCAACATAAATATTATGTCAATAATATTGATTCAATATTTATTTCATTGACATATTAAATTCATTCTAATGAAATAAAATTCAAATTTTAAAGGAAGGCAAGAAAAATCTAAATACAGAACATTTCCTCTGTCATTTGGTCTTATTCACCTCCCCTCTGCTGTGCGTTGTACATCTGCCTTATGCATTAAACAAACTTCCTCAGTGGCAGAAATAATTGCTTGATCATAAAGACCAATTTTTCTTCTTTGGGTACCACTCACATAACTCCTTAGAAGATATTCCTCTCTCAGTTTTACAAGGGGTCCTAATTACCTACTGATAACTTTGTACTGAAGATATCTTGATAAAATTTGTGTACAATGCAAGTATAACATGTTTCTTAAAGATAGCAGTTAGCTTGGAACAGACTGCATCAAATGACCTGGAGATATGCAATGCCACAGTTGATTGAAGCTCTTAGCTTAAATATCTAATTGTGACCTTATTAATATTATTAGCTATGTTACCTGTATTCAGCCTATTTTATAAGATTATTATTTATTATATTATCAAATATGTGACTGACCCCCAGTAAAAGTAATGGTTAGGGGACTTCAAATGATTGACCAAACATATAGTTAAAAATAAAGCTCTAGATATGGGAAATAGTAACAAGAGGGAACCATTTCATGGACATAATAAATCAGTATATAGGTATCCCAGAGGCATTTGCCTACTTTTAATAGGGCCTAGTTTAATAATAGTGTATTTGAGTGGCCTGCCAACAAAATCATCACCTGAACTGGAGATAAGCGTTTCTATCACTAAGGGACAAGTTAGTCACAAAACCATGGTTGAGATTAAGACTGAAACTAATGGGATTTTAAAATAAATAATGCTGCTCTCCACTCGGGTCTATAAGAATCAAGTCATTAGCCATTGTAGTCTCTGACCTAAAAAATACCCTAAAAGGAATTCAGGGCAAAGATCAGGATGAGGCACTTAGTGCTCTGGGAAAACTTGAAGAACTGGTCCTCAGATAGTTAGATATTTCTAGGAGAAACTTTATGAACCCTGTTTCTTGAATCTTCTCATACTTAGGAAAGCACTAAAACCATTAATCAAGATATCTTGTCCTTAAGAGTAACCATAAACTTCTACCAAGATGTGTGCTTGATTGTATGTACTTGTTTCCCAAAATCATATGTATACTGGCCTAAACAACTTAGCACTTTGGGAGAGTTCTCAGAGCTTCCTGGAAAACTGTCTCCTGGGTTATAATCCTCAGTTCAGTTCAGTTCAGTTCAATCTCTCAGTCATGTCCAACTCTTTGTGACCCCATGGGCTGCAGCATGCCAGGTCTCTCTGTCCATCACCAACTCCCAGAGTTTACTCAAACTCATGTCAATTGAGTTGGTGATGCCATCCAACCATCTCATCCTCCTTCATCCCCTTCTCCTGCCTTCAATCTTTCCCAGCATCAGGGTCTTTTCAAATGAGTCAGCTCTTCACACCATGTGGCCAAAGCATTGGAGTTTCAGGTTCAGCATTAGTCCTCCCAATGAACATTCAGGACTGATTTCCTTTAGGATAGACGGATTGGATCTCCTTGAAGTCCAAGGGACTCTCAAGAGTCTTCTCCAATACCACATTTCAAAAGCATCAATTCTATGGCTCTCAGCTTTCATAATAGTCCAGCTTTCACATCCATACAAGACTACTGGAAAAACCATAGCCTTGACTAGATGGACCTTTGTTGACAAAGTAATGTCTCTGCTTTTTAATATGTTACCTAGGTTGGTCATAACTTTCCTTCCAAGGAGTAAGCGTCTTTTTATTTCATGGCTGCAGTCACCATCTGCCGTGATTTTGGAGCACGCCACTCCACCCCACCCCCCCCAGCCCCACTGCCAAAAAAAAAAAAAGTCTCCTGCTGTTTCCAGTGTTTCTCCATCTATTTCCCATGAAGTGGTGGGACCAGATTCAATGATCTTAGTTTTCTGAACATTGAGCTTTAAGTCAACTTTTTCACTCTTCTCTTTCACTTTCATCAAGAGGCCTTTTAATTCTTCACTTTCTGACATAAGGGTGGTGTCATCTGCATATCTGAGGTTATTGATATTTCTCTCAGCAATCTTGATTCCAGCTTGTGCTTCTTCCAGGTCAGCGTTTCTCATGATATACTCTGCATATAAGTTAAATAAGCAGGGTCACAATATATAGTCTTAATGTACTCCTTTTCCTATTTAGAACCAGTCTGTGTTTCCATGTCCAATTCTAACTGTTGCTTCCTGACCTACATACAGATTTCTCAAGAGGCAGGTCAGGTGGTCTGGTATTTCCATCTCTTGAAGAAATTTCCACAGTTTGTGGTGATCCACAGAGTCAAAGGCTTTGGCATAATCAATAAAGCAGAAATAGATGTTTTTCTGGAACTCTCTTGCTTTTTCCATGATCCAGCAGATGTTGGCAATTTGATCTCTGGTTCCTCTGCCTTTTCTAAATACAGCTTGAACATCTGAAAGTTCATAGTTCACATACTGCTGAAGCCTGGCTTGGAGAACTTTGAGCATTACTTTATTAGCATGTGAGATGAGTGCAATTGTATGGTAGTTTGAGCATTCTTCAGCAATGCCTTTCTTTTGGGATTAGAGTGAAAACTGACCTTTTCCAGTCTTGTGGCCACTGTTGAGTTTCCCACATTTGCTGACATATTGAGTACACCACTTTCATAGCATCATCTTTTATTCATTTTTTTTTTTTTAAGCATCATCTTTTAGAATTTGAAATAGCTCAACTGGAATTCCATCACCTCCACTAGCTTTGCTCATAATGATGCTTCCTAAGGCCCACTTGACTTCACATTTCTGTGGAGTCCAGCTCCAGCAGCCAGAGATTCAGCCCGAATGAGTGAGCGGTGTCGGCAAGAGAAACTGAGAAAAACTCAGTTTTTGTTTGGACTGCCTGTTTATTTCAAGCTTATGATTCTCTTTTATACTTTTACAAAACATTATGTCAGAGGTTTGATATTTTTAGTTCCCAGAGACCCAGATTTATTTTTCTCCAAAAATATTGTTGCCCCTCAAAAAGAGTTCCTTCCTCAGCAATTCTCTTATCTACTTTTTCTCATGAGTCCTTGTGAATACACTCATGCTAATGTCTGGGGTGCATACCACATTCCTCAGTTTAATTCTTATCTTTCTAAGTCCTGTTTGCCCCTAGTATCCTAAGCTCACTATTTCTTAGAAAGGGCTTCTAGCTAATAATATCTCTAAAGTCCCTAATTTCTATAAGCTATAGTAGAATTTTGTAACATTACAGCGATCCTTAAAGCTTTAGCTTCTAACTGTTTTTATTATTCCTAAGCCCTAAATTCAGCAAACTTCTTTGCCATAAACAATTTTCTCACAAATGGACTTCAGATAGCAATCCCTCCCATGGCCTCAAGCTGCATCCTGTGTGCTCACCCTGGAACACTTTTTTGTAAAAGTCCTTGAACAAATGTTAGTGATTAACTTTATGAATTATTCTTTGAGCACAGCTGCAGAAGTCTTTATGCCTTCTCATGCTCCTCTCAAAAACAATAAGCACCTTAATATTCTCTTCAGTCAACTCACCCGAGGAAAGGAAAAAACAAGTCAGAATCACAAAGTCTAACTCCTCATTCCAGGTCTGTGCCTACAGAACAAAGGGAGGGGGTTTAGGGCCGTGCCTCTATTTTGTCAGTGATGCCTAACGCGGCTCCTGACAACATTCTATGATGTCTTCCTCTAGGTGAGTGATCACATCATCAGGATTATTTGGGTTGTGAAGAGCTGTCTTGTATAATTCTGTGTATTCTTTCCACCTCTTCTTAATATCTTCTGCTTCTGTTAGGTCTGTACCATTTTTGTCCTTTATCAAGCCCATCTTTACATGAAATATTCCCTTGGTATCTCTCATTTTTTTTTGAAGAGATCTCTAATCTTTCCCATTCTATTGTTTTCCTCTATTCCTTTGCATTGATCACTGAGGAAGGCTTTCTTATCTCTCTTTGCTATTCTTTGGAACTCTGCATTGAAATGGGTATATCTTTCACTTTCTCCTTTGTCTTTTGTTTCCTTTCTTTTCATAGCCATTTATGATTCTCAGAGTGGCTCATATAATCCTCAGAGTGGTTCAAATAAAATTCTCTATTTCTTTCTTCAGTTCAGTTCAGTTGCTCAGTCATGTCTGACTCTTTGCAACTCCATCAACTGCAGCACGCCAGGCCTCCCTGTACATCACCAATCCCTGAAGTCCACCCAAACCCATGTACATTGAGTTGGTGATGCCATCCAACCATTTTATCCTCTCTCTTCCCCTTATCCTCCTGCCCTCAATCTTTTCCAACATCAGAGTCTTTTCAGATGAGTCATCTCTTCACATCAGGTGGTCAAAGTATTGGAGTTTCAGATTCAATGTTAATTTTTGACAATGATTATTTTGAGTTTGCTATAACATAGAAATCTAAAATTATCCATAAATATCCCAAAAGTGTGAGCTTCTCTTTATATAAAGTCATAGAAAAATATTAAATTTTACAGAAAGATAACTATCTTTACCATTTAAATTTTAAGGTCATGCATGTATATATATTTGTGTTTGTTATTACCTTTCTTGGGGAGATGACAAAATGCATGAAAACAATAAAGTTTTTCATAGAGAAATAAGATAGCTATTTTAATAATAAAAATAAAAACATTTTACTGACTGGAAAAATTTACCCATGAAAAATCTTATAAATATAATAATCGTAAATTTACCTACCTAAGCCAGAAAAAGCAAAAGAATTAATAATAAAAAGCATATCCTTGCTCTTAGTGTTGTTTAGTGGCAGATGGTTGTATGTAGAGAATTAAGGGGTAACACAGAAGCTGAGAGTACACAGTCTATCTAGTCAGTTTAAGAGTTTAAAACCTAGCTCTGAAATGTAATAATGGTGTACCAGTGACTGAATTACCTCTCACAATCTCAGTTTCCTCAGCTATGACATAAATATTTTAATAGGAAAAATGATAAAAGTAATATAAGCAAAACAGGCCTCTGGCATTCAGCAGACACTCTACAAATGTTTATTATTATCACTATTCTTTCATGATAAACTTAGTTGAGATACAATTGTGGATGACCTGTGGTTCTAAAGAAAATAAGAGTTGAGAAAAGATGTTGTAAAAGGGAAATCCTATTCTTAAGGTTGTTGCACTGCACTTTCTCCTGCTGTTACTAATTTAAGCCCCAAACAGAACTTTCTTTCTTTCTTTCTTTTTTTTTTTTTTAACTTAGATACCTTTAGTAGGTATTCAGCATAGCCAAGTCTTGGTTCAATAAGGGTTTTTGGTATTATCTCCAGTCCAAACTAAATAAGATATAAGTAGTAGAATGAAAGACTCTTGGTTTTGGTACTAGAGTGAAATTTTATATAAAGCAGGTAGGCAGTATTTATGGTATACTTTTCTACATGTCAAAAGAAATCATATGTTAAGATAAATTAGTTGTATCATGAGTTTACAACTTTGTCTCAAAAATTACTGTATGAAAAGAAATGGAGTAAGATGTTTACATTTCCATGCAAGTGAACAAGAATTAATATCATCACAGTGTTATGCACATTATAGAGTCAATAAATATTTGATTTTTCTTATGATGAACATGATAAAGATAATAAACCCTGGAATTCTGTCCTCTAATATCTATTATATTATCATTTAAAAATTTACATGGAAATGGTCATGCTATATTTTCAAATCCTAGATTTTGAGTTTCCTCAGTTCAAATACATTGTACTTATGTATTTTCCATTTTAATACATGGTGATAAATAATTTTAGAAGAGCCTGGTAAGTTAACAATAACCCAAAATCAAAAATAAGAATAAAAAAAGGTGGAGTGGGTAAAGAATATTATATGGATTATAATTCAATCAGAAATGAAATTATAATTTGGTCAGAACAGTGATGTATTATATATTAGGTGTAACTTATACTTTTATATATATTATACATTGTAGACAGAGAGATAATGTAAGTTAAAGAACAGAAAAATAAGAATAGAGAAAACCGAAAACTCCCTGAGACCACTGGAACACAATCGACCATAACAGTATCTATATATTGGGATGACTTAAAAGAATTCTTGGGCTTCCCTTGTGAGGTTCTTGGACTTCCCTGAAAGATGAATTGATAAAGAATCCACCTGCAATGCAGGAGACCCCCTTCAGATTCTTGGGTAGGGAAGACCCTCTGGAGAAAGGATAGGCTACCCACTGCAGTATTCTTGGATTTCCCTTGTGGCTCAGCTGGTAAAGAATCTGCATGCAATGCAGATGATCTGGGTTCGATCCCTGGGTTGGGAAAATTCCCTGGAGAAGGGAAAAGCTGTCCACTCCAATATTCTGGCCTGGAGAATTCCATGGACTATATAGTCCATGGGGCCACAAAGAACTGGACATGATTTAGCGAGTTTCTATTTCACTTCACTTAAAAGGATAAGGAAGAGAGTAAGGGAAGGAAATGGCAACCCACTCCAGTATTCTTGCCTGGAGAATCCCATGGACAGAGGATCCTGATGGGCCAAGGTCCATGGAGTTGCAGAGAATTGGACACGACTGAAGTGACTGAGCACACAATGGGAAGAAAGAATATGTGAGAAAATAATGTCCAAAATGTCCATGCAATTGACCTACTCATGCAAAAGGCTTAATGAACTCTGTATGCAATACATGTTATGAGTATTAGAACTAAATACATAAAATTTAACTGTTCTAAGATAGAATTTTCAAATATAAAATACAACATAAGTATATTTTTGTTTGTAAATATTTTCTATGTGATTTAAAAGATGATTGTATCAAAATAAACAAAAATAACTTTAAATGATCACACAATGTATATAGATGAAATCTTAACAATAGCAGCACAAAGGCTAGAGATGAACATATACAGGAGTAAAGTTGTGTATTTTTTTGAAATTAAGTCAGTATTAAATTAAATATAAATGTAATAAAGTCACCAATAAAAAAACAGACAGCAGAAGAAAAGATAAATATATAACGGTTCAACTATAAGATGTCTTCAAGTGATTCATTTTATATTAAAAAATACAAATAGGTTGAAATTAAAATGATTGAAAAATGTATTAGAGGCAAACACTACTCAAATGAGAGCTGGAATGGTTGCATGAACATTTTATAAAATAGGTTTTAAAACATAAATTACTACTAGAGACAAAGACAGACATTATAAATTATAAAATTTCATTCCTTCAAGAATATATAATAATTAAAATCATATATTTGCAATGAAAATAGAGTTCCAAAATACATTAAACAAAAACTAGCAAGTGAGCTCAGCAGTAGAGAATCTGTCTGCCAATGCACAAGATGTGGGTTCAATCCCTGGGTTGGAAAAGTCCCCTGGAGAAGGAAATGACAGCCCATGCCAGTATTTTTGCCAGGGAAATTCCATGGACAGAGGAGTCTGGCAGGCTAAAGCTCATGGATTTTCAAAAGATTTGGACACTACTTAGCAACTAAATAACAATGACAAATAGAAGTGAAGTGAGGAATAGACAAATGATGATAATTGAAGATCTCAATATCCACTATTAATAACAGAATATGCAGACAATCAGCAAAATGTGGAATAATTGAACAACATCACATAACAAATAGACATACATATTCTTCTCAAACATACTTGGAATATTCTTACTACTAGAATATATAAAAGGCTATAAAAAAGACCCTCAATAACCTTTACATGTTAAGGAAATGGGGCAGGGGGTGAAGAGCAACCTAAAGCCAAAGTTAGAAGGAAAGAGATTGTAAGTATTAGAGAAGTGGTAAATGAAATAGAAAATTAAAAAAAAATCATTGAATGCAAAATATCAAAATTTGCTTCCTTAAAATATCAACGAATTTGGCAACATTTCACTATAACTAATTATGGAAAAGTCGAGAAGGCTCAAATATAAAAGTAGGAATGAAAGAAAAGGCATTACTACTACCATGCAAAGATAAGATGATAAAAAGGATGACAAGGGGATATTTTGAAAAATTAAGTAACTAAAATGAAATCGAACAATACCTAAAAGCACACAAGCTACCAAAATTTATCCAACAAGAAAAGAAAATCTAAATAGGCCTATAATAAGTAAAGAGATGGAGGTCATAATTTTCAAAAGTAAATGAGTAAAATAAAATTCTAAAAAAGAGCTTTAAAAATAAAAACGTGAATATCTATTTTTCAACAGGAAAAGAGCAGGACCACTTTAATTCACTGAGTTCTATAAATTATTTAAAGAAAAATCAACACTTTTTTTTTAAACATTTCAAAAATATAGAAGAGGAAGAATCACTTCATTAAGTTTTTCCACATAACCCATTATATAACTCATTAGCTTTTATCAAAGACAGAAATAGACATTACAAGAAACAAACAACAAAAACAACCCCCCCCCCAGAAAAAGCTACATACTAGCATCCTTTGTGAATATAGATGGAAAATATATTTAACAAATACTGGCAAAGAAATCCAGAAACCTGGTGTTAAAAGGATTCTACATCATGACCAAATGGGATTTATCCAGGAGTATAAGGTGACTCCACTTACAACATTCAAGTATTGTATTTACCATGTTAATGAAATTGAAGTATTAGTGTGATGAAATACATATGGGGAAGACATGATCTCCAAGATACAGAAGAAAGCATGTTGCAAAACCCAACCCAGTATGATTTTAAAAGTACTCAAAAATAGGAATAGAAAGAAACAGCCTCAATTTGAAAATGAACATCCATAAGAGAAACCACAGCTAACATCATACTTAACTATGAAAGCCTGAAATCTTTCCAAGATCATGGATAAAAAGCAACAAGGAAGTTCTTTTTTCATCACTTTTTATTTTACCTTACACTGAAGGTTCTAGCTAGGGCAATTAGATTAAAAAACAAAAAGTAGGGAAAATATTAAGTTAGAAGAAAAAAAATTATTTGGAGATGTGATAATTTTATATAATAAAAAGTTAAGAGGTATAAAACATATTAGAGCAGGATAAACAATTAATATATAAAAATCAATTGCATTTTAATACATGATCACAGAAAAATCTAAAAACAAACTTAAGAATTAATTTCTATATATGTTGTTGTTCACTCAGTCTTGTCTGACTCATCATGACCCCATGGACTGCAGCATGCCAGGCTTCCCTGTCCTTCACCATCTCCTAGAGTTTGTCCAAGTTCATGTCCTTTGCATCGATGATGCCATGTAGCCATCTCATACTCTGGTGGCCTCTTCTCCTTTTGCCTATTATATTTCTATATGTAATAGCATTGAAAGTAACATCACACTTAGAAATTGTCTTTAAAAAAGAATTGCAAGACTTATATTCTTAAATACAAACAGATTGCAGCTTAACTACAGAAAATTATAGAAATAAACACAATCAACAGTATGGCACTGGCACAAAAACAAACACATAGATCAGTGGGCCAGACTAGAGAGCCAAGAAATAATTCCTCACATTCACAGTCAATTAATTTTTTATTAAGGGTACCAAGAACATACAAAGGAGAAAACATAGTCTTCAAAAAATGGGGTGGAGAAAACTAGATGTCCGTAAACAAAGAATGATGCTGGACCTCTACCTTACACCACTGAGCTAAATCATGTCAGTCATGTTCGACTCTGTGCAACATATAAACAGTAGCTTGCTAGGCTCTTTTTCCACGGGATTCTCCAGACAAGAATACTGGAGTGCATTGCTATGCCCTCTACAGGGGATCTTCCCAACCCAGGGACTGAACCCAATTCTCTTACGTCTTCTTCATTGGCAGGCAGGTTCTTTACAACCAGGAAACCACTAACAAAACATAATTCAAAAAGTATCAAAGGCTTTGATGTAAATCCAAAAATCATACAATTTCTAGAAGAAAATAGAGGCAGTGAGCTTCTTGATATTGGTCTTAGAAATGATTTTTTGGATTTGACATCTAAAACAAAGGCAACAAAAGCAAAAATAAACAAGTGGGACTGCCTCCATTCTACATCAAACTTTAAGTTTGATGTAAAAAAGAAACTTTTCAGTTTCTTCTGCAAAGAAAACCATGAACAAAATGAAAAGGCAGTATATAGGCTGAGAGAAAATATTTGCAAATTGGGGCTTCCCTGGTGGCTCAGTGGCCAGGAGTCCTCCTGCCAAGCAGGAGATTCAGGTACAATCCTTGGGTTGGGAAGATCCCCTGGAGGAGGAAATGGCAACCCACTCAAGTATTCTTGACTGGAAAACCCCATGAAAAATGTAGCCATAACTTAGTGACTAAACAACAACAAGGTGTTAATATCCAATATATATATAAATATCTCATATGCTCAGTAAAAAATCAAAAATAATAACCCAATTAAAAAGCAGACAAAGAAACTGAATAGATATATTCCAAAAGGGAGACATAGAAATGCTCAATATGTACATTTAAAAGTGTCAGTATCACTAATTATCAGGGAAATGCAAAAAAAAATATAATAATAAGATGTCATATCATATCAATTAGGATGCTTGTTATCAAAAAGACAAAAGCTGAAAAAGGTTTGTCTGGAGAAGGAAATGGTAACCCACTCCAGTATTCTTGAAGAGAAAACCCATGGACAGAGGAGACTGGCCAGCTACAGTCCATCCATAAGGTTGCAAAGAGTTGGACAGGACTGAGCAACTAAATGAAACAAACAAGTGTTTGTGAGGATGTGGAATTAAAAACAAATATTGTACACCATTGTTAGGAATGTAAATGTATACTGCCAATATGGAAAACAGGATGAAAATTTGCCAAGAAACTAAAAATGGATCTGTTAATACCATTGGTATGCCAAGAAGCTAAAAGTAGACCTACTCGTTTTACCCAGCAATTCCATTTCTGGAAAAGGTAAATGAAGAGATATAGGTCAAAAGCTACAGACTTTCAGCTATAAGTAAAATAAATTCTCATGATCTAATGGGCAGCATGGTAATTATACTTAATAATACAGTATTACATACTTGCTGAGAATAAATATTACATATTATTACCACACACACAGAATTAGCTCTGTGACATGATGGGTATGTTAATTATATTGATATTGGTAATCATTCCATAATCTATATGTATATTATTAAATCATGTTGCACCCTTTAAATATATATAGCTATATTAGTCAATTAGTCCTCAAAAAGTTGGGAATAAAAAATTGGAAAAACATTCTGTGATCATAGATTAGAAGATCTATTATTGTTAAAATGATAATCCTCCACAAATTTATCTATAGATTCAATCAAGCACTATCAAAATTCCAGTAGCCTTTCTTTTATAAAGAAATTGAAAGCTGGCCTTAAAATTTATATGGAATTGAGGTTACAGAGCATAGTCAAAATAATTTAGAAAAAGAGCGTAGTTGGAGCATTCATTTCCTCACTACCAGATATACTGCAAAATACAGTAACCAAGACTGTATTACTGACATAATGATAAACAGGTATCCTAACAGAATACAACTGAGACCCCAGAAATAATTACATGTATTTATGATCATTTGATTTCACCAAGGGTGTAAAAACTATCCAGTATGGCATGAGTAGTATTTTCCACAAATGGTGCAGAAACACCTTTATATCCATGTGAAAAAGAGTAAATCTGTATACCTGCCTCATACAACATACAAAAATTAACTGAAAATAGAGTTTAAACAAATTCCTCTGTAAGAGCTAACAAGATCAAGTGCCGGGGTCCAGCCCCAGTGGATCCAGGGAATTCGAAGGTGGGGTCAGAGTCAGCATCCTTGGAAATAACTTATTTAATTACAGATAGAGAGGGATTAGAAAATTAGCAGAGAAAAAGAGGCTGAATAACCTGGTTCACGTAGAATACCAATCACTACCTATGTAGGCCGCAGGCATCTTCCCGTTCTCCCAAAGGAGAGGAGGCACTGAGGGCCCCCCCGGTCTGATCTCAGAAGCCCAGGCAAAATTAGCAGGCTTGTTGGGTACCCATGCATCAGATGAGAATTCGGCCAGAAAATAGTAGGAGAGAAAAAGAGGCTGAATAACTTGGTTTACGTCGGATACCAATAAAATTCCAAGCCAAGGAATTTGTACCATCTTATGTTGGGCCAGCGGTGCCACTTGAATATCGGAAGGTGCTCCTCCTTGGGCTCCTTCTCGCATGGGCTTGAAAGCCAGGACAAGTAGGTAGACATGGCGAGCACCCACGCTCCAGATGGGAATACAGCCAGAAAAACGGGGAGCAAGAAAGAACGACATGGGGGAATCAGTCTTTCCGGAAGCTGATCCGATTTCTTTATTTTGGGGTTTGCTTATATACCTTTTGTTACACATAGGGATGAATACAGAGTCACATGGGGGTCAGCAGTCCTGACCTTTATCAAAATCATGTGCTTTACATAAAAAAAAAAAAGATCTTAGGGGTTTACATCATCTTCTGGCCATGAGACCTGCTGACATTTTACAACCCTTTCTTTCTGATAACCAAAAAACTTATTTTTTTCCAAGGGTGTTTTTTCTTAAACCAGGCACCACCCTCCAAATAAAGTTGCATTCCTATAGGGTGAGGGTGTAGTGAATTGCAATCAAGAAAGGAATTTATTTAATCCAAGGTTAACATGATTAATCTTAAAGGTTAATACTTATTTCTCCTATATGCTTAAAGGTTAATACTTATTACTTCTATATGCTTGTTATATTCATTATAAGGGCAGGGAATATGGAGATTTAGCAGCAAACATCAGCGCAACAAATGAATATCCTTTCACCAATGTTCCCCTTAAGATCTATTTAGTTTTAAGATAGTGATAAAGTTACATTTTTGCATAGCAAGGACACAGTGATTTATAACAAATTACAGTGATATATTACAAAAGAGAAAATTCAGTAACTCAAAAAGTCTATTATTGCTAACCTTAAAAACTACTATATTTCCTTTTCTATATTCCAAATTCATTGATTAATATATTCCCAGGTGCCTAAGGATATGGAGGCCTGGCGGCAATCATGATTCAACAATGAGAAAAGCCCTATGCTAATTAAGACTTTCAAAATACTCCAAACTCTCTGCTGTTTATGGTTCAGTTCAGTTCAGTTCAGTTCAGTCTCTCAGTCATGTCCGGCTCTTTGCGACTCCATGAATCGCAGCACGCCAGGTCTCCCTGTCCATCACCATCTCCCAAAGTTCACTAAGACTCACATTCATCGAGCCCATGATGCCATCCAGCCATCTCATCCTTGGTCGTCCCCTTCTCGTCCTGTCCCCAATCCCTCCCAGCATCAGAGTCTTTTCCAATGAGTCAACTCTTTGCAAGAGGTGGTTAAAGTACTGCAGTTTCAGCTTTAGCATCATTCCTTCCAAAAAAATCCCAGGGCGGATCTCCTTCAGAATGGACTGATGGGATCTTCTTGCAGTCCGAGGGACTCTCAAGAGTCTTCTCCAACACCACAGTTCAAAAGCATCAATTCTTCAGCGATCAGCCTTCTTCACAGTCCAACTCTCACATCCATACATGACCACAGGAAAAACCACAGCCTTGACTAGATGGAGCTTAGTCGGCAAAGTAATGTCTCTGCTTTTGAATATACTATCTAGGTTGGTCATAACTTTTCTTCCAAGGAGTAAGCATCTTTTAATTTCATGGCTGCAGTCACCATCTGCAGTGATTTTGGAGCCCAAAAAAGTAAAGTCTCACACTGTTTCCACTATTTCCCCATCTATTTCCCATGAAGTGATGGGACCGGATGCCATGATCTTCATTTTCTGAATGTTGAGCTTTAAGCCAACTTTTTCACTCTCCTGTTTCACTTTCATCAAGAGGCTTTTTAGCTCCTCTTCACTTTCTGCCATAAGGGTGGTGTCATCTGCATATCTGAGCTTATTGATATTTCTCCCAGCAATCTTGATTCCAGTTTGTGTTTCTTCCAGTCCAGCGTTTCTCATGATGTACTCTGCATGGAAGTTAAATAAGCAGGGTGGCAATATACACCCTTGACATACTCCTTTTCCTATTTGGAACCAGTCTGTTGTTTCATGTCCTGTTCTATCTGTTGCTTCCTGACCTGCATACAGAATTCTCAAGAGGCAGGTCAGGTGGTTTGGTATTTCATCTCTCTCAGAATTTTCCACAATTGACTGTGATCCACACAGTCAAAGGCTTTGGCATAGTCAATAAAGCAGAAAGAGATGTTTTTCTGGAACTCTCTCACTTTTTCCATGATCCAGCAGATGTTGGCAATTTGATCTCTGGTTCCTCTGCCTTTTTTCAAACCAGCTTGAACATCAGGGAGTTCACGGTTCATGCATTGCTGAAGTCTGGCTTGGAGAATTTTGAGCATTACTTTACTAGCATGTGAGATGAGTGCATTTGTGTGGTAGTTTGAGCATTCTTTTGCCTTGCCTTTCTTTGGGATTGGAATGAAAACTGACCTTTTCCAGTCCTGTGGCCACTGCTGAGTTTTCCAACTTTGCTGGCATATTGAGTGCAGCACTTTCACAGCATCATCTTTCAGGATTTAAAACAGCTCAACTGGAATTCCATCACCTCCACTAGTTTTGTTTGTAGTGATGCTTTCTAAGGCCCACTTGACTTCACATTCCAAGATGTCTGGCTCTAGATTAGTGATCACACCATCATGGTTATCTGGGTAGTGAAGATCTTTTATATACAGTTCTTCTGTGTATTCTTGCCACCTCTTTTTTATATCTTCTGCTTCTGTTAGCTCCATACCATTTCTGTCCTTTATCGAGCCCATCTTTGCATGAAATGATCCCTTGGTATCTCTAATTTTCCTGAAGAGATCTCTAGTCTTTCCCATTCTGTTGTTTTCCTCTATTTCCTTGCATTGATCACTGAAGAAGGCTTTCTTATCTCTCTTTGCCATTCTTTGGAACTCTGCATTCAGATGCTTATATCTTTGCTCTTCCCCTTTCCTTTTTGCCACTCTTCTTTTCACAGCTATTTGTAAGGTCTCCCCAGACAGCCATATTGCTTTTTTGCATTTCTTTTCCATGGGGATGGTCTTGATCCCTGTCTCCTGTACAGTGTCATGAACCTCACTCCATAGCTCATTAGGCACTCTATCTATCAGATCTAGGCCCTTAAATCTATTTCTCACTTCCACTGTATAATCATAAGGGATTTGATTTAGGTCATACCTGAATGGTCTAGTGGTTTTCCCTACTTTCTTCAATTTAAGTCTGAGTTTGGCAATAAGGAGTTCATGATCTGAGCCACAGTCAGCTCCTGGTCTTGTTTTTGTTGACTGTATAGAGCTTCTCCATCTTTGGCTTCAAAGAGTATAATCAATTTGACTTCAGTGTTGACCATCTGGTGATGTTCATGTGTAGAGCATTCTCTTGTGTTGTTGGAAGAGGATGTTTGCTTTGACCAGTGCATTTTCTTGGCAAAACTCTATTAGTCTTTGCCCTGCTTCATTCTGCATTCCACAATCAAATTTGCCTGTTACTCCAGGTGTTTCTTGACTTCCTACTATTGTATTCCAGTCCCCTATAATGAAAATGACATCTTTTGGGGGTGTTACTTCTAAGAGATCTTGTAGGTCTTCATAAAACCTGACAGAATATGGTCCACTGGGGAAGGGAATGGCAAGCCACTTCAGTACTTTTGCCTTGACAACCCCATGAACAGTATGAAAAGGCAAAATAATACGATACCAAAAGAGGAACTCCCTAGGTCATTAGGTCCCCAATATGCTACTGGAGACCAGTGGAGAAATAACTCCAGAAAGAATGAAGAGATGGAGCCAAAGCAAAAACAATACCCAGCTGTGAATGTGACTGGTGATAGAAGCAAGATTTGATGCTGTAGAGAGCAATATTGCATAGGAATCTGGAATGTCAGGTCCATGAATCAAGGCAAATTGGACGTGGTCAAACAAGAAATGACAAGAGTGAACTTCGACATTCTAGGAATCATCAAACTAAAATGGACTGAAATGGGTGAATTTAACTCAGATGACCATTATATCTACTACTGCGGGCAGGAATCCCTCAGAAGAAATGGAGTAGCCATCATGGTCAACAAAAGTGTCTGAAATGCAGTACTTGGATGCAATCTCAGAAATGACAGAATGATCTCTGTTCGTCTCCAAGGCAAACCATTCAATATCACAGTTTATGGTTGAGAGGTAGTAAACAATCATGTGTGTAGTGGCAGGAGCATGAATAATCCTGTCACACAAGCTAGTTTGCCAGCAGAGAGATTTGACCTGAGACACCCTTGTCCCACTTAGGGCAGGGAATTAGTAGCAATTATTGGCACAGCAAATGAAAAACCCTTCACCAATATAATTTCTAACCAACCCACTAAACTAACAATTTCTAACTCCCCAAAAGAATTTGCCTTTAGTAAGTCTAAAATATCTCGTGCCTCTCAGGTTGGGAGGCTGTAAACAATCACATGTGGCCGGATGAACCTATACAGGCGGGCTAGATAACCTTCAGAGGAGTTCGTAAGTTGAAACACTCTTGTCATGGCCAGGAATTTTTATTGACTTGGAGCTGCACGTTTACTCCTTCTCCGAGAGAAATGGTGATGGGGGAGAACCTCCCGTAATGTCAAAGGTGTAGGAGAGAGCATAAAACAGACTCTGGTTTTTGGGGTAGATGCTCGGGAACAGGGGGTTTCCAGAGGCTTGATCATGCCTTTGTGTATGACAAGCCTCCTTCCTCATGACCTTTGCCATGGGCGGAGTTCCTCACGCTGGCTTCATGCAATCAAGATCTCAGTTGAAGGCAAAGATGGATCTGTAAGACTTTATGCAACTAAGATGTAACACCAAAGTGATAGTTGCTCAGTCATATCTGACTCTTATGCAAAACCCATGGACTGTAGCCCACCAGTCTCTACTGTCCATAGAATTTTCCAGGCAAGCATACTGGAGTGGGTTGCAACTCCCTTCTACAAGGAATCTTCCTGACCCAGGGATCAAATCCCAGCCTCCCAAATTACTGGAAGATTCTTTTCCATCTGAGCCATCATAAAAGCACATATAACAACAAAAGTACAACAAGTAATCAAAAAGTAGATAAATTTAATTTTAAGTTAAAACATCTGTGCATTGAAGAATACTATAAACTGAAAAGAAAACCCACATAATGGGTGAAAATTATGGCAAATCATATTTCTGATAAAAATCTAGTGTATAAAATCTATAACTCTTGAAACTCAACAATAAGATGTATAATCCAAAGTTAAAACAAGGAAATGATATGAGTAGAGATTTCTTTAAAGGAAATATGATAGTGATCCATAAGCAAGTGAAAAGATGCTAATATCACTAATAATTAAGTGAATGCAAATGAAAACCAAAATGAGATACCACTCTGCACCAGCTAGGATGGACTATAACCAAAAATCTGAAAGTAATAAGGAGACACAAGGATGTGGAGAAAATGGAATCCTCCCATGTTTCTTCCAAGTAGCTCAGTCGGCAAAGAATCTGCCTGGAATGCCGGAGACCTGGGTTTGAGCCCTGGATCAGGAAGATCCCCTGGAGAAAGAAATGACAACCCAATCCAATATTTTTGCCTGAAAAATCCTGTGGATAGAGGAACCCGACAGGATACAGTCCATGGGGTCACAAGAGTCAGACATGACTTAGTGACTAAACCACCACCACCCATTTTGCTAGTGATAATGGAAGAAGAATACAGCAATTTCTACAAAATTCAATATACAGTTGTTATATGACCCAGCAATTCCAATCCTAGGTAAATACAGACCCTAACATATGTTCACAAAAAAAAAAAAAAAAAGACTTGTACACAGATGTTCATAGCAACATTATTTGTAACAACCAAAAAGTGAAGAAACAGCTGATAAATGAATAAATAAATGTGGTAAATCCACATAATGAAATAGTATTCAATGAAAGAAAGGACAATAGCACAATTAGATGTTACAATATCAATGAACATTGACAATTTATGTTAACTAAAAGAAGTCAGGAACAAAAGGCTGCATAATGTATGAATTTATTATATGAAAAGCTCAGATTAGGAAACCCCATAGAGAAAGAAAGTTGGTTACTGGTTGTCAGGGGACAAAGGAAAGGAGTATTGAAACTAAATGCTAATAGGTAGAAGAGATTTTTTTTGGGGGGGTGAGAAGATGTTTGCTATGAAGATGTCATGAAATTAGGTAGGTAAAATAGTTGTTTCCCTTGTAGCTCAGCGGTAAAGAAGCCGATTGCAATGTAAGAGCCACCGGAAATACTAGTTTGAACCCTGGGTTGGAAAGGTCCCCTTGGAGGAGGAAATGGCAACCCACTCCAGCATTTTTGCCTGGAGAATCCCATGGAGAGAAGAGCCTAGTCAGCAACAGTCCATGAGGTCAAAAAGAGTCAGACACGACTGAAGTGACTTGACACAAGATAGTTGCAAAACATAGAAAATATGCTAAAATCCACTGAAGTGCACACTTGATACATAAAAAAAATCTGCAGTAAATAAAGCAGGTACATAAACCTTTACATTCATTCAGTGAATAATTAATTAGTTGCAGATATATAAAAATTGGCTAGCATAAAATGTTAAACACATTTGTGAGCTCCACTAGTTTTAAAACTAGTAAGACTTTGAGCTCTAATACAGGGAAATACTGCACAAACTAATCTTTAAAAGCTAATATGATTTATGACACTAGATAAAAAAAAATATTGAGAATTATTATAAATGTAATCCAAACACAGTCTTCTCTCTGTTGCCAGGCATTTAATTATGTACACACATTGAATAGATTAACATGAACATTTCTGAAGAAATATATAAAATGTCACATGATTTGTATAAAATAAAACATTGAATGCATAACTACAAACTGCTAAATATAAAAATACATATATTATATAGCCTTAAAATTATGTATAAATCAATCTCTTTCCCTATTTATCTATCTTTCTAGAAAGAATGGTGATGCCCTAGAGGGAGGTGTCAAATTCTGCAGGCAAACTGGAAGGTATGTTGGTATTGGAGGCTTGTGTACTTTATATCCTTTGCTTGTTTTCAGCATTTCAAAATAATTTTAAAGACACAAAGCTGACATTTTATGAGCTCTGTTGCCCTAATTTTTCAAACTAATACTCATATATGAATGCAAGATTTCAATCACAATACATAATTTTCCAAGCTACTTAGCATTTTTACATACACAAAGAATATTCAAATTATATAATTTAACAAATTATTGTGATTACAAGGCATAATAATAGGCAACATTTTCATATATGTGAAAAGGAGATTTACCCACATGCCACTATAAATTTTCTTTTTGTTGTACATAAAATGATTATTTGTGCATTGTATTGAAGGAATTATTGTTCTACTAGCTAGAACCAGAGTTTCTCTTAAGAAGGATTTGCATTCAATTAAGAATATCTTCATATGTTCCTTTTAAGAGGAAGATAAAGAACCAAAATAAAGTATGATGATGTGAGTTGGAAATAAAACAGTGACAAAATTGGAGCACAAAAGAAAATGAGTTGACCAAGGGGATGGGGATTAGAGAGAGAGAGAGGGAAAATGGTTCAGAAACATCTCTGGATAAAGCATTAAAAGGCAGTGAGGAAAGATAGAAAAGAGGACACATAAGGGAAGACAAAGAGATAAATAAGAAGTGAGGAGGGGAGAGTGAAAGTAGGCCCGCAACATGGCAGAAAGGCAACTACCAAAGAGGGTGATGGCCAACAAGATCTTTGAATTGGTAGATGAATCAGTTCAGTTTAATTCAGTCACTCAGCCATGTCCGACTCTTTGCAACCCCATGAATTGAAGAACATCAGGCCTCCCTGTCCATCACCAACTCCCGGAGTTCACTCAGATTCATGTCCATCGAGTCAGTGACGCCATCCAGGCATCTCACCCTCTGTAGTCCCCTTTCCTTCCTGCCCCCAATCGCTCACAACATCAAAGTCTTTTCCAATGACTCAACTCTTCGCATGAGGTGGCCAAGGTACTGGAGTTTCAGCTTTGGCATCATTCCTTTCAAAGAAATCCCAGGGCTGATCTTCAGGATGGACTGGTTGGATCTCCTTGCAGTCCAAGGGACTCTCAAGAGTCTTCTCCAACACCACAGTTCAAAACCATCAATTCTTCAGTGCTGAGCCTTCTTCATAGTCCAACTCTCACATCCATACATGACTACTGGAAAAACCATACCCTTGACTAGACGGACCTTACATGGCAAAGTAATGTCTCTGCTTTTGAATATGCTATCTAAGCTGCTCATAACTTTTCTTCCAAGGAGTAAGTGTCTTTTAATTTCATGGCTGCAGTCACCATCTGCAGTGATTTGGGAGCCCCCCAAAAAATAAAGTCTGACACTGTTTCCACTGTTTCTCCATCTATTTCCCATGAAGTGATGGGACCAGATGCCATGATCTTCGTTGATCTTTTTTGAATGTTGAGCTTTATGCCAACTTTTTCACTCTCCTCTTTTACTTTCATCAAGAGGCTTTTTAGTTCCTCTTCACTTTCTGCCATAAGGGTGGTGTCATCTGCATATCTGAGGTTATTGATATCTCTCCCGGCAATCTTGATTCCAGCTTGTGTTTCTTCCAGTCCAGCGTTTCTCATGCTGTACTCTGCATAGAAGTTAAAAAGCAGGGTGGCAATATACAGCCTTGACGTACTCCTTTTCCTATTTGGAACCAGTCTGTTGTTCCATGTCCTGTTCTAACTGTTGCTTCCTGACCTGCATACAGATTTCTCAAGAGGCAGGTCAGGTGGTCTGGTATTCCCATTTTTTGAAGAATTTTCCACAGTTTATTGTGATCCACACAGTCAAAGGCTTTGGCATAGTCAATAAAGCAGAAATAGATGTTTTTCTGGAACTCTCTTGCTTTTTCCATGATCCAGCGGATGTTGGCAATTTGATCTCTGGTTCCTCTGCCTTTGCTAAAACCAGCTTGAACATCAGGAAGTTCATTGTTCACGAAGCCTGGCTTGGAGAATTTTGAGCATTACTTTACTAGCATGTGAGATGAGTGCAGTTGTGTGGTAGTTTGAGCATTCTTTGGCATTGCCTTTCTTAGACATGGACAAAAATATTCATACATACACACATTCACCTCTTCTAAATATATGAGAAAATGTTGACTTAAGTAAGTTAGATAAATTAGATTGCATTTGTATATGAAACCTGAAACAGAATGGTTCTAATTTCATTGTTTTGTACTGTCTTTTTCTATAAAAATTTTCCTAATTTAAAACAACATATGTTTTGTTGCAAACCTCTGTCTTGTGGGTTCTTTCAGAGTCCTCAAAATTGAATGAGGACAAAAAAGTTTCTATACCAACTTTTCAATTACCTCTTCTAATAGCATGTGCCCAAATTATATAGAAAATTTGAAGTTGCTGCTGAGTGGAGGTTTCTTTGGTATTATTTTTAAGCTGTAGTTTTTCCATATCTAAAGATAAATCTTAACATATTATCAGTGAACTCTGTTTAGAAGTGCTTCAAGAATGCTAAAGACAAACTATATATTTTTTAAAAGTGGAAACTAGATTTTCATTTCTAGAGGTGGAGCTGATTTTCAATATTTAGGCATTATTAATAAATTATTTTGTTTCAATAATCTATAGAAGTGAGAATATTACACATTATTCATATTCTACAAGGTAGATTTTCCCTAGAAATCTGTTGCAATGCTTCCATATTTACAGTCTAGTACAAAGATATTTATAGTTCACTTGATTATTTTCATTATTCTGTTTTGTCATATATGTGCTTTAGATAAATTTTCCATGTATGAAGATAACTTTTAAAATAGTGCATCCATATATCAGAATAAGAGTGTTACCAAGGAGTAAGAAAAAAAAATAAAAATAATGACTAGGTGGTAGGAATGTGGGTGATTTTAACAAAACCTTCCACTGATTAACACTGTTTAGATACCAAGTGATACTTTTTATTTTTCTATATCTTGAAAAGGTATACCCTACTCCAGGAAAAAGCAGATAACTCAAATAAAATATAATTATATTAATTATAGACACACTGGAATGAGTTAAAAATTATCTCTCCTTTAAAAAAAATTATCTAAATCATGAGTGAAACTTCATGAATGGTCACTTAGATATATTATATCTCAATAATTAAGGTAAAATTTACCTAAACAAAACATATTCAATTAGAACAAAGTAGCTTGACTTTCACTTTTCACTTTCATGCATTGGAGAAGGAAATGGCAACCCACTCCAGTGTTCTTGCCTGGAGAATCCCACAGACGGGGGAGCCTGGTGGGCTGCTGTCTATGGGGTCACATAGAGTCAGACATGACTGAAGTGATTTAGCAGTAGCAGCAGCAGCTTCTCTATAAATGTAATATATGTCAAACAAGATTCCCCAGGACAATTAACACCCCAAACCACAAAGGTAGCCATTTAAAAAAATGTATTATTTTAAAGCTGAGAATATCATTGATTGAGATTCAGTGACTGTGGTAAATTGTTTATAATGGATTAAAAAAAGAACAGATGGTACATATGTGGAGGCACTGTTGTTGATAAACAGCACACAGATCCTAATAGTGAAAGCAGGTAATGCAAGCAGTGAAATCTAATTACAGTCAAGAATGATAATGGGCATCTCATTGTAGTTCTGATTCGCTTTTCTCTAATAATGAGTGATGTTGAGCATCTTTTCATGGGCTTGTTAGCCATCTGTATGTCTTCTTTGGAGAAATCTCCTCAGGTTCCTTTTCCACTTTTTGATTAGGTTGTTTGCTTTTCTAATATTGAGTTGTATGAGTTGCTTATATATTTTGGAAATTAATTCTTTATCAGTTGTTTACTTTGTTATTATTTTCTCCCGTTCTGAGGGTTGTCTTTTTGCCTCATTTGTAGTTTTCCTTGTGTACAAAAGCTTTTAACTTTAATTAGGTCCTACTTGTTTATTTATTTATTTATTTTCCTATTACTCTAAAAGTTGGGTCATAGAAGACCTTGCTTTGATTTATGTCATTGAGTATTCTGCCTATGTTCTCCTCTAAGTGTTTAGTAGTTTCTGGTCTTACATTTAGGTCTTTAATCCATTCTGAGTTTAACTTTATGTATGGTGTTAACTAGTGATATAATTTAATTCTTTTACACATAGCTGTCCAGTTTTCCCAACACCACTTATTGAAGAGGCTCTTTGTCCCATTGTATATTCTTGCCTCCTTTATAAAAAAATAAGGTACCTATAGATGCATGTGTTTATCTCTGAGTTCTTTAAATTGATCTTCCATTGATCTATATTTCTGTTTTTGTGCCAGTACCACAGTGTGTTGATGACTGTAGGTTTGTAGAGTAATCTGAAGTCAGGAAGGTTGATTCCTCCAGCTCCATTCTTTCTCAACACTGCTTTGGCTATTTGGGTTTTTTTGTGTTTCCATATGAATTGTGAAAATTTTTGTTCTAGTTCTGTGAAAAATGCCATTGGTAATTTGATAGGGATTGCATTGAATCTGTAGATTGCATTTGATAGTATAATCATTTTCACAGTATTGAGTCTTACTATCCAGAAACATGGAATATCTATCCATCTGTTTATGTCATCTTTAATTTCTTTCATCCAGTCAGGATGCCATCATCAAAAAGTCTACAAACAATAATTGCTGGAGAGGATATGGAGAGAAGGGAACACTCTTGCACTTTTGGTGATAATGTAAACTGATACAGCCACTGTGGAAGATGGTATGGAAACTCCTTAAAAAGCTAAGAATAAAACCAGTGTATGACCCAGCAATCCCACTCCTAGGCATATATCCTGAGGAAACCAAAACTGAAAAAAGACACATGTACCCCAATGTTTATTGCAGCATTATTTGCAGTAGCTAGAACATGTAAGCAGCTTAGATGTCCATCAACAGATGAATGGATAAAGAAGCTGTGGTACATATATACAACAGAATACTATAAAAAGGCTATAAAAGGAACACAGCTATAAAAAGCAACACATTTGAATCAGTTCTAATGAGATGTGTGAAGCTACAGCCTATTGTACAAAGTGAGTTAAGTCAGAAAGATAAATATAAACATCATATACTGACATATATATGGAATTGCCGGGGGCCAACGTGAGGAATTCCGCCCATGGCAAAAGTCATGAGGAAGGAGGCTAGGCATGTGCAAAGGCATGATCAAGCCTCAGGAAACCCCCTGTTCCCGAGCATCTACCTCCAAAACCAGAGTCTATCTACTTTACTGTTTCATGCTCTCACCTACACCTCTGACTTTATGGGGGGCTATTTCCCACTGGTTCTCTTGGAGAAGGAGTTAACTTGCAGCTCCAAGTCAATAAAAATTCCTGAGTGTGACAAGAGTGTTTCACCTTATGGACTCCTCTGAAGGTTATCTAGCCTGCCTGTATAGGTTTGTCCGGCCACATGTGATTGTTTACAGCCTCCTAACCATGAGAGGCATGAGATGATTTAGACTTAATAAGGCAAATTCTTTTGGGAAGTTAGAAATTATTAGTATAGTGGGTTGGTTAGGAATTATATTGGTGAAGGGTTTTTCATTTGTTGTGCCAATAATTGCTGCTAATTCCCTGCCCTGGGTGGGACAAGGGTGTCTCAGGTCAAACCTCTCTGCTGACAGACTAGCTTGTGTGACAGGATTATCCATACTCCATGATTGTTTACTACCTCTCAGCCATAAACAGCACAGAGATTTTGGAGTATTTTGAAAGTCTTAATTAGCATAGGGCTTTTCTCATTGCTGAATCAATGATTGCCACCAGGCCTCCATATCCTTAGGCACCAGGGAATATATTAATCAATGAGTTTGGAATATAGAAAAGGAAATAGAGTAGTTTTTAAGGTTAACAATACTAGACTTTTTGAGTTGATGAATTTTCTCTTTTGTAATAGATCACTGTACTTTGTTATAAATCACTGTGTCCTTGCTATGTAAAAATGTAACTTTATCACTATCTTAAAACTAAATAGATCTTAAGGGGAGCATTGGTGAAAGGATTTTCATTTGTTGGGCTAATGTTTGCTGCTAAATCTCCATATTCCCTGCCCTTATAATGAATATAACTAGCATGTAGGAGAAATAAGTATTAACCTTTAAGATTAATCATGTTAACCTTGGGTTAAATAAATTCCTTTCTTGATTGTAACTCACTAAACCCTCACCTATAGGAATGCAACTTTATTAGGAGGGTGGTGCCTGGCTTAAGAAAAAACACCCTTGGAAAAAATAAGTTTTTTGGTTATCAGAAAGAAAGGGTTGTAAAATGTCAGCAGGTCTTATGGCCAGAAGATGATGTAAAACCCCTAAGACCTTTTTTTTTATACATTTATGTGAAGCACCTGATTTTGATAAAGGTCAGGACTGCTGACCTCCACGTGACTCTGTATTTATCCCTATGTGTAACAAAAGGTATATAAGCAAACCTAAAAAATAAAGAAATGGTATCAGTTTCCCTAAAGACTGATTCCCCCACCTCGTTTCTTTCTTGCTCCCCGTTTTTCTGCCTGAATTTCCATCTGGAGCATGGATGCTATTCCACGTAAACCAAGGTATTCAGCCTCTTTTTCTCCACTAAGTTTCCTACTACACTATCCATTTCTAATATCTCTATATATCTGTAATTAAATATGTATTTTTCCAAGAATGCTGACTCTGTCCCCACCCTTGAATCACCCTAGATCCACCGGGGCTGGACCCTGGCATGGACTGAATAGATGGCACTGATGAATTTATTTTCAGGGCAACAATGGAGAAACAGACATAGAGAACAGACCTATGGACACAGTTGGAGGAGAAGAGGCAGAAGGGGAGTTGTTTGGAGAGAGTAACATAGAAATTACACTACCATATGTAAAATCCAATAAGAATTTGCTGTATAACTCAGAGAAGACAAATAGGGACTCTAGGACAGGATGAAGGATGGGATGGGGAGGGAAATGGCAGGGAGGTGTGCGAGGGAAGGGACATGGTTGTATCTATGGCTGATTCTTGTTGATGTATGATAGAAAACCACAAAATTCTGAAAGAAATTATTCTTCAATAAAAAAATTAAAAACAAAGAATGATAGTGTAAAACAGAGAAGGATTTTAAAGGTGATATATAAGAGTGACCTGTAGATAACATGATCACAAGCACCAGGGAATCCCAAATTCAGACAGAAGTGTTGTGTTCAGTTCAGTTCTGTTCACTTGCTCAGTCGTGTCCGATTCTTTGCAACCCCATGAATCGCAGCACACCAGGCCTCCCTGTCCATCACCATCTCCTGGAGTTCACTCAGACTCACGTCCATCAAGTCCATGATGCCATCCAGCCATCTCATCCTTGGTTGTCCCTTTCACCTCCTGCCCCCAATTCCTCCCAGCATCAGAGTCTTTTCCAATGAGTCAACTCTTCGCATGATGTGGCCAAAGTACTGCAGTTTCAGCTTTAGCATCATTCCTTCCAAAGAAATCCCAGGGCGGATCTCCTTCAGAATGGACTGGTTGGATTTCCTTGTAGTCCAAGGGACTCTCAAGAGTCTTCTCCAACACCACAGTTCAAAAGCATCAATTCTTCAGCGCTCACCCTTCTTCACAGTCCAACTCTCACATCCATACATGACTACTGGTAAAACCATAGCCTTGACTAGACGGACCTTAGTTGGCAAAGTAATGTCTCTGCTTTTGAATATGCTATCTAGGTTGGTCATAACTTTTCTTCCAAGGAGTAAGCATCTTTTATTTCATGTCTGCAGCCACCATCTGTAGTGGTTTTGGAGCCCCAAAAAATTAAGTCTGACACTGTTTCCACTGTTTCCCCATCTATTTCCCATGAAGTGATGAGACCGGATGCCATGCTCTTTGTTTCCTGTATGTTGAGCTTTAAGCCAACTTTTTCACTCTCCTCTTTCACTTTCATTAAGAGGCTTTTTAGCTCCTCTTCACTTTCTGCCATAAGGGTGGTGTCATCTGCATACCTGAGGTTATTGATATCTCTCCCGGCAATCTTGATTCCAGCTTGTTTCTTCCAGTCCAGCATTTCTCATGATGTACTCTGCATGGAAGTTAAATAAGCAGGGTGGCAATATACAGCCTTGACGTACTCCTTTTCCTATTTTGAACCAGTCTGTTGTTCCATGTTCAGCTCTAACTATTGTTTTCTGGCCTGCATACAGATTTCTCAAGAGGCAGGTTAGGTGGTCTGGTATTCCCATCTCTCTCAGAATTTTCCACAGTTTCTTGTGGTGCACACAGTCAAAGGCTTTGTCATAGTCAATAAAGCAGATATACATTTTTTTCTGGAACTCTCTTACTTTTTCCATGAACCAGCAGATGTTGGCAATTTGATCTCTGGTTCCTCTGCCTTTTCTAAAACCAGCTTGAACATCAGGGAGTTCGTGGTTCACGCATTGCTAAAGTCTGCCTTGGAGAATTTTGAGCATTATTTTACTAGCATGTGAGATGAGTGCATTTGTGCGGTAGTTTGAGCATTCTTTTACATTGCCTTTCTTTGGGATTGGAATGAAAACTGAGCTTTTCCAGTCCTGTGCCACTGCTGATTTTCTAAATTTGCTGGCATATTGAGTGCAGCACTTTCACAGCATCATCTTTCAGGATTTGAAACAGCTCAACTGGAACTCCATCACCTCCACTAGCTTTGTTTGTAGTGATGCTTTCTAAGGCCCACTTGACTTCACATTCCAAGATGTCTGGCTCTAGATTAGTGATCACATCATCATGATTATCTGGGTCGTGAAATTTTTTATACAGTTCTTCTGTGTATTCATGCCACCTCTTTTTAATAATACCTTCTGCTTCTGCTAGGTACATACTATTTCTGTCCTTTATCGAGCCCATCTTTGCATGAAATATTCCCTTGGTATCTTTAGTTTTCTTGAAGAGATCTTTAGTCTTTCCCATTCTGTTGTTTTCCTCTATCTCTTTGCATTGATCACTGAAGAAGACTTTCTTATCTCTTTTTGCTATTCTTTGGAACTCTGCATTCAGATGCTTATATCCTTGCTTTTCTCGTTTGCTTTTTGCCTCTCTTCTTTTCACAGCTATTTGTAAGGTCGCCCCAGACAGCCATTTTGCCTTTTTTCATTTCTTTTCCATGGGGATTGTCTTGATCCCTGTCTCCTGTACAATGTCACAAACCTCATTCCATAGTTCATCAGGCACTCTATCAATCAGATCTAGGCCCTTAAATCTATTTCTCACTTCCACTGTATAAACATAAGGGGTTTTATTTAGGTCATACAGGAATGGTCTAGAAGTTTCCCTACTTGCTTCAATTTAAGTCTGAATTTGACAATAACGAGTTCATGAACTGAGCCACAGTCAGCTCCCAGTCTTGTTTTTGTTGACTGTATAGAGCTTCTCCATCTTTGGCTGCAAGTATATAATCAATCTGATTTCGGTGTTGACCATCTGGTGATTTTCATGTGTAGAGTCTTCTCTTGTGTTGGTGGAAGAGGGTGTTTGCTATGACCAGTGCATTTTCTTGGCAAAACTCTATTAGTCTTTGACTTGCTTCATTCCACATACCAAGGCCAAATTTGCCTGTTACTCCAGGTGTTTCTTGACCTCCTACTTTTGCATTCCAGTCCCCTATAAGGAAAAGAACATCTTTTCGAGGTGTTAGTTCTAAAAGATCTTGTAGGTCTTAATAAAACTGTTCAACTTCAGTTTCTTCCACATTACTAGTTGGGGCATAGACTTGGATAACTGTGATATTGAATGGTTTGCCTTGGAGACGAACAGAGATCATTCTGTCATTTTTGAGATTGCATCCAAGTACTGCATTTCAGACTCTTTTGTTGACCATAATGGCTACTCCATTTCTTCTGAGGGATTCCTGCCCGCAGTAGTAGATGTAATGGTCATCTGAGTGAAATTCACCCATTCCAGTCCATTTTAGTTCGCTGATTCCTAGAATGTGGACGTTCACCCTTGCCATCTCTTGTTTGACCACTTTCAATTTGCCTTGATTCATGGACCTGACATTCCAGGTTCCTATGCAATATTGCTCTTTACAGCATTGGATCTTGCTTCTATCAACAGTCACATCTACAACTGGGTATTGTTTTTGCTTTGCCTCCAACCCTTCATTCTTTCTGAAGTTATTTCTCCACTGATCTCCAGTAGCATTTTGGACACCTAATGACCTGGGGAGTTCCTCTTTTAGTATCCTATCATTTTGCCTTTTCATACTGTTCATGGGGTTCTCAAGGCAAGAATACTGAAGTGGCTTGCCATTCCCTTCTCCAGTGGACCACATTCTGTCAGGCCTCACCACTCATCTTGGGTTGACCCACAGGCATGGCTTGGTTTCATTGAGTTAGACAAGACTGTAGTCCTAGTGTGATTAGGTTGACTAGTTTTCTGTGAGTATGGTTTCAGTGTTTCTGCCCTCTGATGCCCTCTTGCAACACTTACCACCTTACTTGGGTTTCTCTTACCTTGACGTGGGGTATCGCTTCACAGCTGCTCCAGCAAAGCACAGCTGCTGCTCCTTATCTTGAATGAGGGGTGCTTATCAGCAGCATTCCTGACCTTCAAAGTTGGATAGCTCCTCTAGGCCCTCCTGTGCCTGGGCAGCCACCACTCCTCAGGTTGCTCCTCCCTGCAGCCGGCCCTGGCCTCGGGATCTGGGTGGCTTCTCAAGGTCACTGCCCCTGGCCTCGGGCACGAGGTGGCTTGTGGCTTCTCCTGGCCGTCCCTTATCTCGGACTTGGGGTGTCTCCTCCCAGCCACCACTGGCCTCAGACACAGGGTAGCTCCTCCCGGCCGCCGCCCTGACCCCGGACACAGGGTGCCTCCTCCCAGCCGCCACTGACCTTGGACGCAGGGTAGCTCCTCTCGGCCATTCCCATGCCATTGCATCCTGGCACTCTAGGCCGCTGCCCCTGACCTCGGACGTGGGGTAGCTCCTCTCTGCCACGCTCTGCTCAGTGAGCCAGCTCGCAGCTGCCTATGCTTAGTGTAGCAGAGGTTAGCATACTGTTTTATGGGAATTAACACTGACAGTCTATAGATATTTTGAAGAGAAGGAGCCTAGGTCCAGAATTACATAGGATATTAAATTATCAAAAGAAGTATTTAAGGAAGACAATCTTTACTTTAACCAGTCTAGGGTACTTAAAAAGCCTCAGTTCAGTTCAGCTCAGTCTCTCAGTCCTGTCCGACTCTTTGCAATCCCATGGACTGAAACAAGCCAGGACTCCCTGTCCATCACCAACTCCCAGAGCCTACCCAAACTCATGTCCATTGAGTCAGGGATGCCATTCAACCACTTCATCCTCTATTATCCCCTTCTCCTCCTGCCCTCAATCTTTCCCAGCATCAGGGTCTTCCCAATGAGTCAGCTCTTCACATCAAGTGGCCAAAGTATTGGAGTTTCAACTTCAACATCAGTCCTTCCAATGAACACCCAGGGCTGATCTCCTTTAAGATGGACTGTTTGGATCTCCTTGGTGTCCAAGAGACTCTAAAAAGCCTTCTCCAACACCACCGTTCAAAAGCATCAGTTCTTTGGTGCTCAGCTTTCTTTAGAGCTTGGTAATGTTGATGTAGTGAAGTTAACTTGTAATCATAGCATTGAGTCACAATCAGAAAGGTAGAAAGGGCAGAAGTATATATTGTTTAATAATCTCTTATCAGGATAGCTCATAATTTGAGTGATTGTTAAGTTGGTTAGTCGTGTCTCACTCTTTGTGACCCCATGGACTGCAGCTGGCTAGGCTCCTCTGACAATGAGATTTCCGAGGGAAGAATACTGGAGTGGTCTGCCATTTCCTTCTCAATTGGATCTTCTTAACCCAGAGATCAAACCCATATCTCCTGCGTTGTCAAAAGAGTTATTTATCCATGCCCCACCAGGTAACCCCATAATTTGAGTAACCTGCTGTACTTAATTTTCAAAAAGAACCTATAGTTGAGTGGATGTCTCAAATTTAACAGTCTGGAAAATCATGTACACTACCTAAGCTGAGTGCTGAAGAACTGATGCTTTTGAACTGTAGTGTTGGAGAAGACTCTTGAGAGTCCCCTGGACTGCAAGGAGATCAACCCAATCAATCCTAAAGGAAATCAATCTTGAATTTTTATTGGAAAGACTGATGCTGAAGCTGAAGCTCCAATACTTTGGCCACTTGATGTGAAGAGCTGACTCGTTAGAGGAAGACCCTGATGCTGGGAAAGATTGAAGACAGGAGAAGAAGGGGATAACAGAGGACAAGATGGTTGAATAGCATCACCAACTCAATCAACACGAATTTGAGCAAGCTTTGGGAGCTGGTAAAAGACCAGGAAGTCTGGCATGCTACAGTCCATGAGGTTCACATAGAGTCAGACATACATGAGCGACTGAACAACAATAGCAACCTAAGCTGTAAACTCTGAGAGAATAGCACATGTTTTTCTTATGTCTTCAGTGGTACATAGATAGCACTTGGATTTTAATGGACACTCAAGCAATATTTGTAGATGAAATTGTTTTTGAACCAAGAAAGCTGAGATTAATTCTGGACTGAAGAATATTGAATAGAATTTTTCCTTGTGATTTTTTTTTTTTTTTCCTGTAGGAAATAGTTTAGAGTTTGGAACGAATAAGATGACAAAGGGTATAAATTAAGTTGCCATCATAGCCTATGTATTCTATTTTTATCTACCTGATCATGCTGACTGAATCAGAGCAATTACTAGTTAGTAATGCTTTTAACAAAAGCAGAACTGCCTCTAGCCCTATTTTTTGAGGGGGGAGAAGTGAGGGAGTGAGGGAGGGAACAAATTCTTTTTTGGGGAAATAACCCATTGTTTCATTAAACATAACACACACACATGAGAATACTGATGGGCAGTTACAGTTATTAGAGGTTTTCTACTCACAACCTGAATTGGAAGACATACAACTGAGATATAGAGAAGAAATTGGTCTTCATAATAAAATAAACATATTTTTTTTTGTTTGCTTAAACACCTTACTCTAGGAAGCACAAATTAATCTACAAAGTACAGCATTGTGTGAAGATAAAGTAATTAGAAATTTATCTTAAAATGTGAGCATGCCCTAAAGGTTTAAAATCTCCATCTGAACCCTGATTGTAAAACTATAAATTTGAATTACATTTAGAATTAAATAAACAGGGTAGAATTAGCAGGAGTTCAAGAAATGTGGAAGATTTCAACATTAAGAATATAATGCACCACAGAAGGACATGCCTGCCAGTTAGAATACAATGCTCTAGCACAAATTGGGGATATTTATTATGACAGCATGGACAAATTCTTAAATATAGCAAGTTTTTTTTTTTTCTGTTTGTTTTAATCTTATATATATATTATATTTTCTATGAAATGCTTCTACCAGACCAATACCAAAGCAAAATTTGTCTAGGTCAGAGAGCATGTTTGGATGGAATTCTTATGGGTGGATCATGCATGCTTACAAGTGTGATCTTTGAAAATACTTAATATGATGTGATCTTTGAAAATAGAGCCATTATATTAGTGTGAAATAGTTGCATGTCTCACACTTTAGTTTGTAAGGATAGAGTTAATTCTAATCAAGAATCAGTATGAAACTTGGCAACTGCACTTTCTTTATAATAAATCAAAATGAGAAGATAAAGACATAAATCTTTTGCAAATGTATAGTGTTCTATGAGTAAATAACACAAATTGAGATCAAGGGATATTTTTCAGGGAAATGTAGTTTAGGAAAAATGTCTCTCAGTCACTGGCATATTTAGTAAAATATTATATTATGCTAGCTTTTGTTATATTTAGCTTTAAAGCTCCTTTTCATTGTATTTCTATTCCACTAAAAGAAAAGGAGGGCAAAGGCAAGAAGCTGTTGTGAACCTTAGATATCTTGACTGCAAAAAGGATCATGGCTAGAAGCCATAGTCCTAGTAACAGCCACAGCAGCAGTGGCAGGAATGGGGGTGATTTTTTCAATTTTTTTTTTCTTTTTGATATTGTAATCGATGATAGGTTATCAGCACCAGCTGTCTTCTTCTTCAGGTGAATGTCTTTACTTCATTTCATTAGAAGTTGCCAGGGAGGCAGAATAATGAAGTATCTCTGGAATCTGACTGATAGAATTTTGAAATCCAGTCTCTAGCATCTAAGGTTTTTTTCAAATTTGATCCTTTCACTCAACTCTTCCAACTTTTCCCAGCCATAAATGAAAGGACAAATAATACATCCTGATTTATAGGATCGCCATGAGGACAAAATTTTAAAATATATTTAAAGTATTTATATCATGCCTTAATATATTACATATGTAAGTACAGAAAGCTAATTTTTATTAGTCTAATTTCTTATTGAGGAAAATAAAACTTAGAAAATTTAAATAACATTGTATATCACAAAACAAACAAATTTCAAAACAAGACAGACCCCCCAAGTTCTCTTTGATTCAGATATGCAAGTTGTTGTTTAGTCTTTTATTTGTAAGCATCAGAACTATATATTATTTCTAATTCATAGACTTCAGTTACTGCTTTTATAATCTGATTTAAGTAAATTTGTTTAATATTCATAAGGAAATTTGAATAATTAAGAAAATATTACTGAATTCAATATGGAGTGAGAACAATGTATTATACACTGAGGAGTTAGGGTATGCCCAAGTTCACATGTGCATACACAGTAAATAATAAAAATTATACAGTATGGTTCCTGTTTGAACTTAAATGATTTGAAGCTAGGACAATTGATGTTTTTCACTCCCTAAGTCAGATAGCAGCACACCAGGCTTCCCTGTCCTTCACTGTCTCCTGGAGTTTGGTGAAATGCATGTCCATTGAGTTGGTAATTCCATCCAAACATCTTGTACTCCATCATCACCTTCTCCTCCTGCCTTCAATCTTCCCCAGCATCATGGCCTTTTCAAATGAGTTGTCTCCTCACATCAGGTGGCCAAAATTAAAGCATCAGTGCTTCCAATGATTATTCAGGGTTGATTTCCTTTATGATTCACTGGTTTGATCTCCTTGTCGTCCAAGGGACTTTCAAGAGTCTTCTCCAATACCACAGTTCAAAGCATCAATTCTTTGGCACTCAGTCTTCTTTATGGCCCAACTCTCACATCCATACATGACTACTGGAAAAATACTACATAGATTAGATTATATAGACCTTTGTTGGTAAAGTGATGTCTCTGTTTTTTAATATGTTGTCTAGGTTTGTCTTAGCTTTTCTTCCAAGGAGCAAGTATCTTTTAATTTCATGGCTGCAATCACCATCTGCAATGATATTGGAAAACGAAGAAAATAGAGTCTGTCAATGTTTCAATTTTTCCCCCATTTGTTTGCCATGAAGTGATGTAATTGGATGTCACGATATTAGTTTTTTGAATGTTGCATTTTTAAGCCAGCTTTTTCACTCTCAAATCATTCAAAGTAGACTATTTGGATATCTGGATGTGATGTTAATAGTGTTCTATCTTATTAATTACACTTTCACCATATAAATTACTTTAAAAAAAAGTGACAAAGTTTTTTGAGTCTATTAAAATGTGTATAGAGAATGGCATTGAGACATGTATAATATCATATATGAAACGAATCGCCAGTCCAGGTTCTATGCATGATACTGGATGCTTGGAGCTGATGCACTGAGACAACCCAGAGTGATGGTATGGGGAGGGAGGAGGGAGGAGGGTTCAGGATGGGGAACAAGTGTATACCTGTGGTGGATTCATGTTGATGTATGGCAAAACCAATACAATATTGTAAAGTAATTAACCTCCAATTAAAATAAATAAATTTATATTAAAAAAGAAAAAAAAGAAGATACATAATATGGTTAAGGTCACAGAGTAAGAAGCTGAAAAATATTATTCTTGAACCTGGAACTTTCGATATATTGCTTAGCACTTTTAAACTAAATTATCATCTTCAAAGGCAAATTATGGACTTTGTGGAAACCAGGAATATAACAGAAGTAGATATTGCATATAATGCAGTATTGTGGCACATTTAAAGTCCCCAGTAAATATGCAAATAAGGACACCAGAATTGAAAGAGACACATGTACCCCAATGTTCATCGCAGCACTGTTTATAATAGCCAGGACATGGAAACAACCTAGATGTCCATCAGCAGATGAATGGATAAGAAAGCTGTGGTACATATACACAATGGAGTATTACTCAGCCATTAAAAAGAATTCATTTGAATCAGTTCTGATGAGATAGATGAAACTGGAGCCGATTATACAGAGTGAAGTAAGCCAGAAAGAAAAACACCAATACAGTATACTAACACATATATATGGAATTTAGAAAGATGGCAATGACAACCCTGTATGCAGGACAGCAAAGGAGACACAGATGTGTATAACGGACTTTTGGACTCAGAGGGGGAGGGAGAGGGTGGGATGATTTGGGAGAATGGCATTGTAACAGGTATACTATCATGTAAGAATTGAATCGCCAGTCTATGTCCGACGCAGGATACAGCATGCTTGGGGCTGGTGCACGGTGATGACCCAGAGAGATGTTATGGGGAGGGAGGTGGGAGGGGGGTTCAAGTTTGGGAACGCATGTATACCCGTGGTGGATTCATGTCAATGTATGGCAAAACCAATACAGTATTGTAAAGTAAAATAAAGTAAAAATAAAAATTAAAAAAATAAAATAAAATAAAATAAAAATTCTGAAAATGACTTCCAGATAACTTCCCAGTTGTAATTTTACCATATATATTTTTTTGTGTGTGTGCACCCTAGATCATACTTGTACCTTTGAGAATTATCTAAAATCTCTATTTGCTCAGGCAAGAGTATTCATGTATGTGTGTACGTATACTGACAGGTAATATAAGAATGATCATTTGAATAAATTTAAAATTGTTCTCAAATCAAAAATATCAAATTAACTTCCTTGTTTAACCTAAAATGTTAGAAGATATACAAATTTGCCTATTATTGTCTCCACAATGAGGTGTTTTTGTAAGCCAACATCATTAAATCTTAGATTATGCTTGTCCACTTCATTATCCCTTACAGTATCACTGATTGCCCTTGTTAAAAAACATTATTTACATCAATGCTTCAAGAGACCAATCACTTGTGGAAGATTTTGAACTCAGTAATGAAGAGGTTTAGCGATACAAAAAGAATAAATGGTTGGTACATTATCTTATACCACTTTTTCTTTTCATTTTTTTCTTAAAATATTATCTCTTTCTATTAGTACCTTTACTATTTTTCTCAAAATAACTTCTTATACAGAAACTAAGCATTGGAAAAAAGGAGGAAGGCACAGGATTCCAAAAATGACTATGGATAATTTTACCAGTGTGACAATCAATGACAATCTTTTAATAATGATTAATCTTTTAATCTTTTAATAATGATTAAAAAAAAAAAAACTACCACATACCTCACCCCCCTCCATGAAAAATCCAAGGTTAAGCATTAAAATATACTTCCATTTCTGTTTATGTATTCATTCAATAGAAATTTAAAATCATTTAATCTTTTGGTATTTTGAATGAAATATAAGTAAGTGCCAAGGAATAAAATGAACCTACTCTCAAGGAACTCAAATTTTTTGGAGGTTAGAAGTAGCCGCACAAATACAACAGAGTATATGCTAAGTGTGTGCTTCTTTTAGGTCAGCGAAGAGAGCTTGAGGATCACATTACAGGTAACAAATTTTGGAAAGTTGGTGAGTCAATGTCAAGAAAATGTTGCATCACTAGTAAAACTCTTGTTTTCCTCTCTAATTTAAGAGATAGATTTGATGCTAGCTATTCATTTTTATGCTTTTAGAATTGGGTTATAAAATTTTTCTTCTCTTTTTAAGAGGCTATTTCCAAAGTCAGAGGGACTCATGTGAGTAGAGAATTTGGCTAGTCCATTGTTTAAATGTACTGAATGTTTACACATATGTTCTTGAGTATACAATCTTCTGCTTCTCCATTCTCTCTACTCTGTAATAGACATATCTGCAAAACTATGTAACCATTTTCAGTGTTAACTCATCCATCAGTCACTGTGCTACAAATTTTATCTGTATTTTTTTACCTGTAATTTTTATATTCACAACACTCAATGTTTGCTATAACTCATTCCTAATTCAGATGAAGACACTGAAGAATTAATAAGCTGAGTAACTTTGTGAGTTTCACTGTAAATATCTAGTCAAGCCAGGATCTAAACCAAGTTCAGCTGACTTCAAAGCCTGTCATCTTAAAATACAGCATAGTATTTGTTTAACCATGGTAGTACCCAATTTCTCTTCATACTAACACAATAATGACCAGTTTCTATCCTTTGTTCAGAAAATGCATTTGTCAGGAAGATTCCTCAGAAGAGGACATGGCAAACCGCTTGAGTATTCTTGCCTGGAGAATCCCCATGGACAGAGGAGCCTGGCAAGATACAGTCCATAGGGTCACAAAGAGTCAAACACAACTGAAGCAATTTAGCACATAAGCCAAATAGATTATAAAAGATTAGCACTGTCCATTTTAATATTTTATCCTCACTTAATGAGGTTTAGAAGACAAAGTATCTAGTAAACCTTCAATGAAGAAGAAATCAATAAATAAAATATTCACAATAACAGCATATCTTTTAAATTTGAATCTAATATTTATGTTTGTTCCCTGTAAGAAAAGCTATGAGAAACCTGAAAGTGAAAGTCACTTAGTTGTGCCTGACTCTTTGAAACCCCATGGACTATACAGTCTATGGAATTCTCCAGGCCAGAATACTGGAGTCGTTCCCTTCTCCAGGGGATCTTCCCAACCCAGGAATAGAACCCAGGTCTCCCACATTGCAGGCAGATTCTTTACCAGCTGAGCCACAAGGGAAACCCATGACAAACCTAGAAAGTGTACTAAAAAGCAGAGACATCACTTTGTCTACAAAGGTCTGTATAGTCAAAGCTATGGTTTTTCCAATAGTCATGTATTGGTGTGAGAGTTGAACCATAAAGAAGATTGAGTGCTGAAGAATTGATGCTTTTGAAATGTGGTGTTGGAGAAGACTTTTGAGAATCCCTTGGACTGTAAAGAGGTCCAACGAGTCAATCCTAAAGGAAATCAACCCTGAATATTCACTGGGAGGACTGAGGCTGAAGCTGAAACTCCAATATTTTGGCCACCTGATTCAAAGAACTGACTCATGTTTCAAAGACCCTGATGCTGGGAAAGATTGAAGGCAGGTATAAAAGTGGATAACAGAGGATGAGGTGGTTGGATGGCATCACCGACTCAATGGACCTGAGTTTAAGAAAGCTCCAGGAGATGGTGAAGGACAGGAAAGTCTGGCATGCTGCAGTCCATGGGGTTGCTAAGGGTCACGACCGAGCTACTGAACGATATTTGTATATCACTAATGAGTTGAGTTGGTGATTAATAGGGAGGCCTGGAGTGCTGCAGTCCATGAGGTCACAAAGAATCAAACATGACTGAGCAAGGGAACTGAACTGAATGTGTTAAAACCATTGTTTACATTTATTACACAGATAAACCTATAAAACAATAACCTTAATGTAGTAATACAGTGCTATCTACCAAAATTAATTTATTTCATAAGTTTATATGGTTTAAAAATATGATTTTCTTTACAAATTTGTATTGAAAATATTGTTTAAATAGAAAACCCTAAAAATGAATTAATTTGTGAATGAAAATAATATAACTGGATCACCAATAGGCAGTGTAAAATTTCCTATCACAGTTCTATTTCTGTTTAAAATTATTTGGTCCTAGACTACATTAAATAATTTCTGCTTTATCACAGATTCATGTCTAATGCCCAGTGATATATTATTAAAGCATAATATTTTTGCTGCATTGAGGAGACAGAGATCAAACTCAGGGAGGATGTGTCACTTGAAATCTTGTGACAGCGTGATGAAGAGGTGGAAAATACACAGAAAGATTAAAAAAATCTGAAAAGCTCTGATTCTGTTGATAAATATTGAGGCATGCATGAGCTGAAACTCCATATGCCTGGGAAAGAATGATCAGGAGGAAGTTGTATGTTGAAGAATATCCACACAGAATTTGGAGGCATTCAAGTTCTTATCAGCAAATGTGAAAAAAATCCTCACAAACACAAAGCTAGAATCATTGCAAGGCCTGTGCCTTAATAATATGACTAAACTAAACTAATCCTGAAATAGAGGTTATTCATGTGAAGAGTTGACTCTTTGGAAAAAAAAAAAAAAAACAACTTTGATGCTGTGAGGGATTGAGGGCAGGAGGAGAAGGGGACGACAGAGGATGAGATGGCTGGATGGCATTACTGACTCGATGGACGTGAATCTGAGTGAATGGGAGTTGGTGATGGACAGGGAGGCCTGGCGTCCTGCGATTCATGGGGTCGCAAAGAGTCGGACACTACTGAGCGACTGAACCGAACAGAACCGATCCTCAAAAAATTTTTAAAAAGTCAGAAAAGGATCCAGATAATCTGCAAATAAATTAGCTCACTCCCAGAACAAAACTCAATGTTCTTTAAAGCAAACAGAAAATGACAGCATTCATAATTGTACAACACATGATGTGAAGCTTTTGATTAAAAAAAATATATACTAGAGTGGTAGAAATAATTGAGAACATCTGGCCCACATCAAGTAGAAAAATCAATAGCCAGAGGAAATCCAGAGATGGTAAAAGTATGAGAATAGTTGTCAAGGTCTTAAAGTAGCTACTACAGATACGACCACATACTTAAAGAAAAACATGAATAGTATAAGGAAAAAAAAAAAAAAAACATAAAACAAAACTAAGCCAAACTCCAAGAGATGAGCATATATTGTCTGTACTAAGAATTTCACTGGCTGGCATTAATTGAAGATTAGATATTGAAGTACAAAATATCAGTGACCTTGAAGACATAGTATTAGAAGCTATAAACTTAGAGAGAGAAAAAGACTGGAAAAAAAAAATGAACTGAGTTTCATTGTCTGTGAGATAGTATCAAGTGATCTAACTTTCATGAATCTGAGTCTCAAAACGAGAAATGAAAAAAAGCAGAGAGAAAAAAAAATTAAGATGTAAGGACTAAAGTTTTTTTCTGAATTTCATAAACTTCAAAGAGAGATAGCCAAAGATATAATCATACTGAGACATTTTAACACATCTCCATCAGTAACTGGTAGATCAAGATAAAATTCAAGGCTATGAAGCCACTGCCAGACCTTCATGGGGTACTTGCTCTGGGGGACTCAGTCATCATGTAAGAAGTTCAACTATTCTGATACTGCTGCCTAGAGATGCCAAGTGTAGGCACTTGAAAACCTCAGAACTTTCAGTAGACAGTCACCATCAACTCATAGCTGTGTAAGTGCATCATGTTAAATGTCAGCCCAATGACACCCACAGTTGATGGGAAGCCCAGGCAATATTTGAATATTATCCCATAAATGAACCCAGTCCAAGAACTGCTCAGCTATGCTTTCTCCAAATTCTTGACTCACAAAATAAAATTATCATTTAGTGCTACTAAACTATGAGGTATTTTTAATCCAGAAATCAATCATTTGTAACTATAAGTAACTAAAAGATAGTAACTAAATCATAAGTAAAAATTGTCACACACACTGCATATACACACACATTAAACACACAAACACATTTCCATAACTTTAACACTAAGAAGTCTTCTATAATAAATTCTACTAATATTTTAGAAAGAAAATTTTTTTCCAGTAACCATGATAAAGTGATCAATTTCTATAATATCCTACAATGTTAGCTTCAGTTCAGTTCAGTTCAGTCGCTCAGTCGTGTCCGACTCTTTGCGACCCCATGAATCGCAGCACGCCAGGCCTCCCTGTCCATCACCATCTCCTGGAGTTCACTCAGACTCACGTCCATCGAGTCCGTGATGCCATCCAGCCATCTCATCCTCTGTCGTCCCCTTCTCCTCCTGCCCTCAATCCCTCCCAGCATCAGAGTCTTTTCCAATGAGTCTACTCTTCGCATGAGGTGGCCAAAGTACTGGAGTTTCAACTTTAGCATCATTCCCTCCAGAGAAATCCCAGGGCTGATCTTCAGAATGGACTGGTTTGATCTCTTTGCAGTCCAAGAGACTCTCAAGAGTCTTCTCCAACACCACAGTTCAAAAGCATCAATTTGTTGGTGCTCAGCTTTCTTCACAGTCCAACTCTCGCATCCATACATGACCACAGGAAAAACCATAGCCTTGACTAGATGGACCTTTGTTGGCAAAGTAATGTCTCTGCTTTTGAATATGCTATCTAGGTTGGTCATATCTTTCCTTCCAAGGAGTGAGCGTCTTTTAATTTCATGCCTGCAGTCACCATCTGCAGTGATTTTGGAACCCCCCAAAATAAAGTCTGACACTGTTTCCACTGTTTCCCCATCTATTTCCCACGAAGTGATTGGACTGGATGCCATGATCTTCGTTTTCTGAATGTTGAGCTTTAAGCCAACTTCTTCACTCTCCTCTTTCACTTTCATCAAGAGGCTATTTAGGTCCTTTTTACTTTCTGCCATAAGGGTGGTGTCATCTGCGTATCTGAGGTTATTGATATTTCTCCCAGCAATCTTGATTCCAGCTTGTGCTTCTTCCAGCCCAGTGTTTCTCATGATGTACTTTGCATAGAAGTTAAATAAGCAGGGTGACAATATAAAGCCTTGACATACTCCTTTTCCTATTTGTAACCAGTCTGTTGTTCCATGTCCAGTTCTAACTGTTGCTTCCTGACCTGCATATGGGTTTCTCAGGAGGCAGGTCAGGTGGTCTGTTATTCCCATCTCTTTGAGAATTTTCCAGTTTATTGTTATACACAGAGCCAAAAGCTTTGGCATAGTCAATCAAGCAGAAATAGATGTTTTTCTGGGACTCTCTTGCTTTTTCGATGATCCAGCATATGTTGGTAATTTGATTTTTGGTTCCTCTGCCTAAGTTAAGATGCTAGCTTAACTTTGTTCTAAAATCTTTTTAGAGATAGGACATGAGATTAAAAAAATAATAAGATGAATCCACCTTCACTTTTGATCCAGGTTGCAAAAATCCTAATCAATATATTAATACATTGGATTTCCAGAAATGGTCAGATGGTAGGTAGAGCTGATAGATAAATTATACGTCATGAGCCAATATTTGAAAATCTTTTTGATAATTCAACATACTATCAGAATAAAGGAGAAAAAAACCTAATTAATACAATAGATTCAGAAAAAATGCTATAAAATTCAGTGTCCAGTTCTGGCAAATTGTCTTAGCAAACTAATTTTCCTACACATCTGTTGGGAGTGTAATCAGGTATGGCCACTGGGGAAATATATTTTGACATTGTCTGGCAACATATCCCTACCCATTGGCAGCAGATTTTTACTCTTATGTTTATACTTGGTATGGGCTTCCTTGGTGGCTCACATGGTAAAGAATCCACCTGCAATGTAAGATACCTGAATTCAGTCCCTGGAATGGGAAGATCCCCTGGAGAAGGGAATGGCTAATCACTCTAGTACTCTGGAGAATTCCATGGACAGAGGAGCCTGGCAGGCTACAGTCCATGGGGTTGCAAAGAGCTGGACACGACTGAGCACCTAACATTTTCACACTAATTTTATACTTGGTATACACTGCAGATGATGAGTGCAGGCATCAAATTAAAAGACGCTTGCTCCTTGAAAGAAAAACTATGACAAAACTAGACAGCATATTAAAAGGCAGAGACATCACTTTGCCCACAAAAGTCCATATAGTCAAAGCTATGGTTTTTCAAATAATCATGAATTGATGTGAGACTGTAGTCCATGCCATTCTCCAGGCCAGAATACTGGATTGGGTAGCCTTTCCCTTCTTCAGGAGATCTTCCCAACTCAGGGATTGAACCCAGGTCTTCTGAATTTCAGGCAGATTCTTTACTAGCTGAGCCACAAGGAAGCCCTCATAAAAAAGGCTGAGTGCCAAAGAGTTGATGCTTTTGAACTGACTCTTGAGAAGAGTCAGGCAAAGACTCTTGAGAAGAAGGGACCTGAGAGTCCCTTGGACAGCAAGGAGATCAAACCTATGAATCCTAGAGGAAGTTAATCTTGAATATTCATTGGAAGGATGGATGAAGCTCCAGTACTTTGACTATCTGATGCAAAAAGCCGACTCATTAGAAAATATGCTGATGCTGGTAAAGATTGAATGCAGGAATTGAAGGTGATGACAGAAGATGAGATGGTTGGATGGCATCACTGACTCAATGGACATGAGGTTGAGAAAGCTCCAGGAGATGGTGAAAGACAGGGAAGCCTGGTGTGCTGCAGTCCACGGGCTGCAAAATGTTGGACACGACTGAGTGACTGAGCAACAACAGTACATGTACATAAGCAATAAAATATGAGTACTAAATTTTCTCTGCTGTAGCATTTGAAAGGATCCCAAATTGGAAGTAGTCAAATGTTCATCAACATTCAAATTAATAAATAAGTTGTACTTTATTTATACAGTGAGATACTACATAACAGTAAACATGTATCAGTAAGAACATGGATTAATATCATATGCAAAATCTTGAATGAACAAAAGTCAGACACAAAAGAATATAACCTCCCAAAGTGACAAACTAACTTATAATTTTACTTTTATTTATTTATTTTTTCCATTTTTCTATATTAACTTTTTTTTTCAGTTTTATTTATTTATTTATTTACTTTACAATATTAAGGTAGTGTTTGAATCATTTCCACAATGATTCACAAATGACATGTGGGATGTTTTGCATATGCTTGTAATGAACCATTTCTTGACCTGTATTTATGGTTTCTATGTGTGCTCACATAGTAGCAAGTGGTGGCAAGCAGAATAAAGCCCTCTCACAAATAAGTTCCTGTCCAAATTCCTGAATCCTGTCAACATGTGTCCTACACAACAAACAGATATTAAATTTTACAGATGTAATTAAGGTTGTGGATCAGCTGATGATGAGATAGTAAGATTACCTTGGATTATGGTCAGGTAGGTTGGGAGATGAAACCACGCAGTGGAAGAGGGAAGCAGAAGAGATAGAATCAGAGAAATGGTGGAATAAGGAGTCCTGACACCACTGTGCTGGGTTTGAAGTTGGAGGAATGGGAACATGAAACAAAAAGGTGGAAGTTTCTAGAAACATCCTCTTTTAAAGAATTCAGGAGGATCAGAATCCTATAGACACTTTAGTTTTATTAATAGCATAATAAGATTCATTTCTGACTTATGACCTCAAGAATTTGAAATTTGAAAATGATATCCCCCACCCAACTTTAAGCACAATTTTAGAAAATTCTCTTATGATTAATTTCACATTTTAAATGGTTTATTTTGCCCTATGCTTTCTTATTTTCTTGATAGAAACTTCATTAAAAGAAGGAAAGACGCCTCAAATATACACTATATTTGTATCCACAAATAGATCCACACACCTCAAACACTAGTAGTTCAGCAAATGTTCTTTTGAATAGAAAAGATGAATTCACTAATACCTACATGACATTTAAAAATATTGCTTTGGTATTTTAATACTTTAAAAAACTGTTGGTGGGTAGGAAATAATTTGTTTTATTTAGCACTTTGTTTTACTATTAATAATAATCATTTTATACTGAAAATACAATTTTAAAATATTGGTAACTGGAAATAAAATCACATTTTTCCAGCTAAGTATTGATTTAAATTACTTTTTACATGAAACTTATTTTTAATTTTGGAAGAATAAATACATTTATCCCTAAAGGTAGTAGTCAAGATACTAAGATAAATGAAGATAGAGAAAACTACTTGAAATTACTTCAAAGTAGAAAAAGCACACAATTTAAAATAGGGGAAAATAACACTTAGAGACTTTAACTTGAGTTGCTTGAAAGTAATTTTTAAAGTATTTTAACACTTGGAAGACACAGATACAGACTAACTAGAATAGAATAAATCCATAGCATTGAATCAAGATCTTGGAGGCTTTTATTGGACTGTTTCTATGTTACTTGTATCTTTGAAGAAATCCAGATTTGAACCAAATCTTATGCAAGAGAGGGAGCTGAGATAAGACTGGTGTTTACTTACCAACTGATATAAACAAGTTTCACTTTTTAAATGATGTGTATAGCTCTGTCAGTTCATATGGGTTCAATAGCTAAATTGGGTTTGCTTTTTAGTAGTAAAATCCTGGCATGATGGTATCCAAAATATTAAATTGTATATCCTCTAGAATCACAGCACTTCAGGGTTAATGAAATGTTGGGGATGAATGTATACTGTTAACCAGTTGGACTTCATATGCACATTTAAACAAATTTGTTGTTTTGTTTACAAAAAAAAAAACAACAACAACAAAAAACAAATCCAAGATGCAGTTTGGTACCATCTTATAGCTATTGACAGCTTTGATGTGTGTATTCATGGGAAAGATTCAGTATCTGAGTGGAATTTCTGGGAAACTGTAAACTCTTCCAAGGTCTTCCTCATTTGGGTCATCTTCTTTCCTTTGAAATTGTATAAACTTCAGCCACCATTTTGGATAATGGAGTCTGAGCAAGCAATGGAAGCCAATCAATAATAGCTTTCTGTCCTTCATATTATTGTGGGACTACAGACTAGGTTGTCTTCCCTGGTGGCTCAGTGGTAAAGAATCCATCTACCAATGCAGCAGTTATGAGTTCAATCCTTCGCCCAGGAATATCCCCCAGAGAAGGAAATGAAAACCCTCTCCACTGTTCTTGCCAGGCAAATCCCACAGAGAGAGGATCATGGAGGGATACAGTCCATGGGGTCGCAAAAGACTCAACATGACTTAGTGACTAATAAACAACAGAATAGAGTAAACTGACCCCTCTAATTCAAATGATACTTTTATTAAAAACCTAACGACATCATGGTATAAACAAAGAACATAGGTAGAAGGAATATTTGTGTGCGTGTGCTGTCACTTCAGTTCAGTTCAGTTCAGTCGCTCAGTCGTGTCCGACTGTTTGTGATTCAATGAATTGCAGCATACCAGGCCTCCCTGTCCATCACCAACTCCCAGAGTTCACTCAAATTCACGTCCATTGAGTCGGTGATGCCATCCAGCCATCTCATCCTCTGTCATCCCCTTCTCTTCCTGCCCACAATCCCTCCCAGCATCAGAGTTTTTTCCAATGAGTCAACACTTTGCATGAGGTGGCCAAATTATGGAGTTTCAGCTTTAGCATCATTCTATCCAAAGAACAGCCAGGACTGATCTCTTTAGAATGAACTGGTCAGATCTCCTTGCAGTACAAGGGACTCTCAAGAGTCTTCTCGAACACCACAGTTCAAAAGCATCAATTCTTCAGTGCTCAGCTTTCTTCACAGTCCAACTGACATCCATACATGACTAGTAGAAAAAGCATAGTCCTGACTAGATGTACCTTTGTTGGCAAAGTAATATCTCTGCTTTTGAATATGCTGTCTAGGTTGGTCATATATTTCCTTCCAAGGAGTAAGCGTCTTTTAATTTCATGGCTGCAATCACCATCTGTGGTGATTTTTGAGCCCCCCCAAAATAAAGTCTGACACTGTTTGCACTGTTTCCCCATGAAATGGTGGCACCAGTCACTTCAGTTCAGTTCAGTTCAGTTGCTCAGTCATGTCCGACTCTTTGCAACCCCATGAATAGCAGCAGGTCAGGCCTCCCTGTCCATCACCAATTCCCGGAGTTCACTCAGACTCACACCATCGAGTTCGTGATGCTATCCAGTAATTTCATTCTCTGTCGTCCCCTTCTCCTCCTGTCCCCAATCACTCCCAGCATCAGAGTCCTTTCCAATGAGTCAACTCTTCGCATGAGGTGGCCAAAGATTTGGAGTTTAAGCTTTAGCATTATTCCTTCCAAAGAAATCCCAGGGCGGATCTCCTTCAGAATGGACTGGTTGGATCTCCTTGCAGTCCAAGGGACTCTCAAGAGTCTTCTCCAACACCACAGTTCACAAACATCAATTCTTCGGCGCTCAGCCTTCTTCACAGTCCAACTCTCACATCCATACATGACCACAGGAAAAACTATAGCCTTGACTAGATGGACCTTAGTCGGCAAAGTAATGTCTCTGCTTTTAAATATACTGTCTAGGTTGGTCATAACTTTTCTTCCAAGGAGTAAGCGTCTTTTAATCTCATGGCTGCAGTCACCATCTGCAGTGATTTTGGAGGCCAAAAGAAATAAAGTCTGACACTGTTTCTACTGTTTCCCCATCTATTTCCCATGAAGTGATTGGACTGGATGCCATGATCTTCGTTTTCTGAATGTTGAGCTTTAAGCCAACTTCACTCTCCACTTTCACTTTCATCAGAGGCTTTTTAGTTCCTCTTCACTTTCTGCCATACGGGTGGTGTTATCTGCATATCTGAGGTTATTGATATTTCTCCCAGCAATCTTGATTCCTGCTTGTGTTTCTTCCAGTCCAAGGTTTCTCATGATGCACTCTGCACAGAAGTTAAATAAGCAGGGTGACAATATACAGCCTTGACATACTCCTTTTCCTATTTGGAACCAGTCTGTTGTTCCATGTCCAGTTCTAACTGTTGCTACCTGACCTGCATACAGATTTCTCAAGAGGCAGGTCAGGTGGTCTGGTATTTCCATCTCTTTCAGAATTTTCTACAGTTTATTGTGATCCACACAGTCAAAGGCTTTGGCATAGTCAATAAAGCAGAAATAGATATTTTTCTGGAACTCTCTTGCTTTTTCCATGATACAGCAAATGTTGGCAATTTGATCTCTGGTTCCTTTGCCTTTTCTAAAACCAGCTTGAAATCTGGAAGTTCACAGTTCACGTATTGCTGAAGCCTGGCTTGGAGAATTTTGAGCATTACTTTACTAGCATGTGAAATGAGTGCAATTGTGTGGTAGTCTGAGCATTCTTTGGCATTACCTTTCTTTGGGATTGGAATGAAAACTGACCTTTTCCAGTCCTGTGGCCACTGCTGCATTTTCCAAATTTGCTGGCATATTGAGTGCAGCACTTTCACAGCATCATCTTTCAGGATTTGAAACAGCTCAACTGGAATTCCATCACCTCCACTAGCTTTGTTTGTAGTGATATTTTCCAAGGCCCACTTGACTTCACATTCCAGGATGTCTGGCTCTAGATTAGTGATCACACCGTCATGGTTATCTGAGTTGTGAAGATCTTTTTCGTACAGTTCCTCCATGTATTCTTGCCACCTCTTCTTAATATCTTCTGCTTCTGTTAGGTCCATACCATTTCTGTCCTTTATTGAGCCCATCTTTGCATGAAATGTTCCCTTGATATCTCTAATTTTCTTGAAGAGATCTCTAGTCTTTCCCATTCTGTTGTTTTCCTCTATTTCTTTGCATTGATCACTGAAAAAGGCTTTTCTTATCTCTTCTTGCTATTCTTTGGAACTCTGAATTCAGATGCTTATATCTTTTTTTTTTTTTCTTGTTTGCTTTTCACCTCTCTTCTTTTCACAGCTATTTGTAAGGCCTCCCCAGACAGCCATTTTACTTTTTTGCATTTTTTTTCCGTGGGGATGGTCTTGATCTCTCTCTCCTGTACAATGTCATGAACCTCATTCCATAGTTTATCAGGCACTCTATCTATCAGATCTAGGCCCTTAAATCTATTTCAGACTTCCACTGTATAATCATAAGGGATTTAATTTAGGTCATACCTGAATGGTCTAGCAATTTTCCCTACTTTATTTAATTTCAGTCTGAATTTGGTAATAGGGAGTTCATGATCTGAGCCACAGTCAGCTCCCTGTCTTGTTTTTGTTGACTGTATAGAGCTTCTCCATCTTTGGCTGCAAAGAATATAATCAATCTGATTTCATTTTGATCATCTGGTGATGTCCATGTGTAGAGTCCTCTCATCAGTCCTGTTCAAATCTTTGTAACTCTGTGAACCATAGCCAACCAGGCTCCTCTGTCTTTGGGATTCTCTAAGCAAGATTACTCGAGTGGGTTGTTATGCCCTCCTCCAGAGGATCTTTCTAACCCAGAGACTGAACCTGCATTTCTTATATGTCCTGCATTATCAGGCAGGTTGTTTACCACTAGTGCCTCCTGGGAAGCCCCAAGAATATTGGTATTCATTCCCATCTGTTTTACTACAACATTTTGTATTTGAGAATGACATATATAATCTATGTCCTAATTTATAAAATATAAAAATGGAATAAGAAAAAAGTCTAAGACTTTTTCAGTAACAAAATCTTGTTGTCTATATTGTTGTCATCACTATGTTAAAATTACACTTTTACCTTAATTACACGAGACTGCCATAAGTATTTTGAGGGAAGTGAAATAAACAATTTATATTTAAATTTCTCTGTATAGATAATCTTAAAATCTGCACTATTGTCATTTCACATTCTTTGCAATGATTTTCATCATCATAATTGTTTTTAATTGCTTTTAGTAAAATCATTGTAGGCCACTATACTTTAAGATGAAACTTTGAAACACTGAGAAAAATAAAGTTAAACAATGATAAAAGTTATATTCAAGGTACCACTTTTGTGGTAATCCAGGACTTGTCAAATACATTTTTTTCTAAGTATATTAAGAATGAAAAATTTTAGCTTGTCATATCACTGTTAAAGAAAAGTGATATTTCCCCAACTCATAATAGCTAGATATAACCAACAAAATAAATAAAATTCCAAATCATCTAGGTAAATTATAAGAGGTGGCTTTGATGTTAGATATGGGAGAAAGAACTGACAACCCTTGATGTTAGAGAGACATTTCCTTTCCTTGTATTAACATCTCTTCTAGATGACTTCCCTGGTGCTCAGACAGTAAAGTGTCTGCCTACAGTGTGGGAGACCTAGGTCAATCCCTGGGTCGGGAAGATCTCCTGGAGAAGGAAATGGCAATCCACTCCAGTATTCTTGCCTGGGAAATCCCATGGATTGGGGAGATTGGTAGGCTATAGTCCATAGGGTCACAAAGAGTCAGACACTACTGAGCAACTTCACTTTCATTTTCTAGATGAAATATGTACATGCATTGAAGCTACCATACATCACAGGAATGAAAGTGATACCCTAAGATACCTGAGCCACAAGGGAAGGAAGACTAGCTCTATAAATAATTTACAGAACATAAACACAGATGGGGAAACAGTGGAAACAGTGTCAGACTTTACTTTGGGGGGGTCCAAAATCACTGCAGATGGTGATTGCAACCATGAAATTAAAAGACGCTTACTCCTTGGAAGAAAAGTTATGACCAACCTAGATAGTATATTCAAAAGCAGAGACATTACTTTGCTGACTAAGGTCCATCTAGTCAAGGCTATGGTTTTACCTGAGGTCATGTATGGATGTGAGAGTTGGACTGTGAAGAAGGCTGAGCACTGAAGAATTGATGCTTTTGAACTGTGGTGTTGGAGAAGACTCTTGAGAGTCCCTTGGACTGCAAGGAGATCCAACCAGTCCATTCTGAAGGACATCCACCCTGGGATTTCATTGGAAGGAATGATGCTAAAGCTGAAACTCCAAATCTTTGGCCACCTCATGCGAAGAGTTGACTCATTGGAAAAGACTTTGATGCTGGAAGGGATTGGAGGCAGGAGGAGAAGGGGATGACCAAGGATGAGATGGCTGGATGGCATCACGGACTCAATGGACGTGAATCTGAGTGAACTCCGGGAGCTGGTGATGGACAGCAAGGCCTGATGTTCTGCGATTTGTGGGGTCGCAAAGAGTCGGACACGACTGAGTGACTGAACTGAACTGAAACACATCAATTTTGGATTTAATATGTGAGAGAGAATATAACTTGGCATTTTAATGCCAGTTTTGTTTTAAGTAGGTTTTATTTACCAAGCACTATGCTAAATTCATGGCTGTCATATACCTGGAAGAAGTTACATATTGAGTGTGATTAATGCTATTATGGAAATAAACATATTGGTAAGATTCACAGTAATGATGGTAACTGAAAGTCACTCAGTCGTGTCCGACTCTTTGAAACCCTATGGACTATACTGTCCATGGAATTCTTCAGGCCAGAATACTGGAGTGGGTAACCTTCCCCTTTTTCCAGAGGATCTTCCCAATCTAGGGGTTGAACTCAGGTCTCCCACATTACAGATTCTTTACCAGCTGAACTGCAAGGGAAGCCCAATGATGGTAAATGTAGTGTTTAGTATTGCAGGTGGCAGCAGCCTCAGCAGGGATCGTTTTATCTAGAGCACTTTGATAATGTCAACTTTCCCTGAGGCAAATCTGAGAAGTAAGGATTATGTTACTTAAAAAACAGTTTTAGCTTTTTTTTTTTTTTTAATTTCTACTTTAAGATAAATATTATTTATTTCTAAAGAAATATTTAAACAGTCCCATTTGAAAACTTACTGCACTTTCTTTGTAGTTGAAATATAATTCTTTATACACGATTGTGATGGACTTCAGTTAGAGAAAAATAATATAAAGACCAGTGACTTTTCTGATTCTTCCTTGATACCGCAGTGGTAATCAATCCGCCTGTCAATGCAGGGGATGCAGGATAGTTCCCTGGGTCAGGAAGATCCTCTGGAGGAGGAAATGGGGACCCACTCCAGTATTCTTGCCTGAAGAATCCCTTGGACAGAGGAGCCTGTTAGGCCACAGTCCATGGGGTTGAAAGAGTTGAACAATGACTGAGCATGCATGCATGCATGCATGACTTTTCTAATGCATTTTGGTATTTAAGAACTAGGCAAATTTGCAGAAGTATTTATGAATTGAGTCAATAAAACATGGTTTATCATTTTATTCCTTTCTTAAAATTTTTCTATCTTCCTTTATAGTTAGATTTTTGTTTCTTAAATCAAAATGATTTGGGCAGGATTCCATGCCTTTCCTAAAATGGAGTCTGAATCCCTTCTCCAGTTACACACTTCTCCTGTCTCCCCCTCTGCCCTGTTTCTCTCATGAACACCACAGTGGAGCCAATGGAATAATCTATAAATACCTGAGAATCCTCCTTACCTATGTGGCTCCCTGAGCTTATATACTCTCCCTTTGTTAGAGAACCATTGACTGAAATCACCACCATGGCCAGGCAAAATAATAACTGAGCATGAGGTAACTCACAACTGGAGGTACTGCATGATAGGGAACACCGACCAGACCTGCTGCCGCCAATAAGCTGCCACTAACCAGAATTCCAGATGGACAAGAAGGGATGATACCCCAGCCTGTATGTCCCACCAACCTTACAGAAACCCTCAGGCTAGAATCCATCTTGGCTGAGAAATGTGCTTGCCACCAGGAAGGACCCTAAGTCAGACCAAATATGGGCATAAGAATGATGATTGGCCAGAGCAAACCGGGAAACTAACCTCATTATCATGAAACCTGAAACTATGCGCCACGTGACAAAATAGTTTTCCTGATGCTCTCTTACCTCACCCTGCCACTTTCCACTGGAGAGCCCCTTTCCAATAACGTCTTCTGGTTTGTGAGTATGTTTGTCTCCTCACACAATTCGTTTCAGAGTCTTAGAGAGGAGCCCACTCTTAGGCCCTGAATGGGGCCTCTTCCTAGAACTCTTTCAGCTCATATTCAGCAAATTTGTTAACAATATTAGCTGAGTCTATGTTCACTTATATAATGGCCTTGTCTTCTACCATAGATGGCACACAGAAGCCAGCATTCACACCTTGACCCTTTTGGAGAAGTCTGATTTCCCTTAAATTCTAGTTACTGGTTTGTCCTGCAATTTCTGCTCTCTAATTGGTTCACTGGGTTTTTATTGTCTAGATAATCTGACTTGATATTATCATTAATCTGGGATAGTTGGGGTTTTTTTTGTTTGTTTGTTTTGTTTTGTTTTTTTTAGCTTTCTGCACCATAGGCAGCAGGCATTTATTTAAATCATCTTTAAAGAGTTTTTGATTGCATCCTTCCAACTAATTCTTAACTAAAATGTAGTATCCTAGAAAGAGTTACATACTTTGTTTATATTTTCAGCTCAAAAAAATTTGCAAGCTTGATTTTGTTTTTATATTTTCAGAAAGAGCTATTTGCCCTGATCATGAATTTACATTACCACTTCATTACAGATTTTACTTTCATGTTCATCCACATTTTATGAATAAAGTTGTTTAGTTTTGCAGTTTCTGAATAACAGCTGAATACTTTACTATTATGAACCTTATTTTAAAAAACAATGTAACTTGACTAGAGCCCTGTCTTCATGCCTACTCACTATTAGCAACTTTTTCTCCTAGACATAGTTTCCGACAGTCAATTAGCATTTTTGGATAAATCATCTCTCTTAATTGAAGCATTGTTTCATAACATAATTATATTTGATATGTCTAACACAAAATATATGATTGCTTTGATATTAATCTTGGCTCAGAGAATATCTTCATTTCTGTATATCTATTAATACTAAACTTATTTTGTCATCTAACAGTGAAGCCCATCTAAACTATCCATGTGCTTTACTTTTATTCTCTAGGGTTGTATCAAAATACTATTGGAATATCTCTATGACAATGATGCATATTTTGTGATTATGCTAGTAAGAGCTCCTTGAGTTAGGACTGGGCTTTTATACAACCATGTGTCTTTAGGCCCTAATATAATAATTTACAAACTAAATTTTGTTTCAGTTCATTTCACTATGTCAAACCAAACAATAATTTATTTTATTGACTATACCAAAACATTTGACTGTGTGGATCACAATAAACTGTGGAAAATTCTGAAGGAGATGGGAATACCAGACCACCTGACCTGCCTCTTGAGAACCTGCATGCAGGTCAGGAAGCAACAGTTACATGGAACAACAGACAGGTTCCAAATTGGAAAAAGAGTATGTCAAGTCTGTATATTGTCATCCTGCTTATTTAACTTATATGCAGAGTACATCATGAGAAACATTGGGTTGGAGGAAGCACAAGCTGGAATCAAGATTTCCGGGAGAAATACCAATAACCTCAGATATGCAAATAACACTACCCTTATGGCAGAAAGTGAAGAAGAACTAAAGAGCCTCTTGATGAAAATGAAAGAGGAGAATGGAAAAGTTGGCTTAAAGCTCAACATTCAGAAAACGAAGATCATGGCATCTGGTCCCATCACTTCATGGCAAATAGATGGGGAAACAGTGTCAGACTTTATTTTTGGGGGATCCAAAATCACTGCAGATGGTGATTGCAGCCATGAAATTAAAAGACACTTACTCCTTGGCAACCTGATGCAAAGAGCTGACTCATTTGAAAATACTCTGATTTTGGGAAAGATTGAGGGCAGGAGGAGAAGGGAACAACAGAGGATGAGATGATTGGATGACATCATCGACTCAGTGGACATGGGTTTGGGTGGACTCGGAGTTAGTGATGGATAGGGAGGCCTGGTGTGCTGTGGTTCATGGGGTCACAAAGAGTTGGTCGTGACTGAGTGAACTGAACTGAACTCCTTGAAAGGAAAGTTATGACCAACCTAGACAGCATATTAAAAAGTAGAGACATTACTTTGTCAACAAAGGTCAGTCTAGTCAAGGCTATGGTTTTTCCAGTGGTCATGTATGGATGTGAGAGTTGAGCCATAAAGAAGGTTGAGTGCTGAAGAATTGATGCTTTTGAACTGTGGGGTTGGAGAAGACTTTTGAGAGTTCTTTGGACTGCAAGGAGATTCAACCAGTCCATCCTAAAGATCAGTCCTGGGTGTTCATTGAAAGTGAAAGTGAAGTTGCTCAGTCGTGTCCAACTCTTTGCGACCCTGTGGACTGTAGCCCACCAGGCTCCTCCGTCCATGGGATTCTCCAGGCAAGAATACTGGAGTGGGTTGCCATTTCTTGGAAGGACTGATATTGAAGCTGAAACTTCAGTACTTTGGCCAGCTGATGCCAAGAGCTGACTCATTTGAAAAGACCCTGATGCTAGAAAAGTTGAGGGCAGAAGGAGAAAGGGATGACAGAGGATGAGGTGGTTGGATGGCATTGCCAACTCAATGGACATGGGTTTGGGTAGACTCCAGCAGTTGGTGATGGATAAGGAAGCCTGACATGCTCTGGTTCATGGGGTCACAAAGAGTTGCACACAACTGAGCGACTGAACTGAAACAATTTTTTTTTTTTTTTTAATTTCTGAGTAAAGTATTCTCTGTCCTAAGTTCATTATTTATTATAATGTTAAAGCAAAAACAGTAATTTTCTTGATCTAAAGATTTTTTAATCCTTACATTATGGCTTCTAATTTTACCTAGTCTTCTGTAATGAATGAGGATGACCTTGCTTATTTCTAAAATTTAGGACTTTGGTTGAATGTTACATTCTGTTACTTCTTACATCCAAAGGCCATTTATTTCAATTATATTTACTAGTTCTTCTTTTTCTTTTTGCTTGAAAACATGTTCAATCCTTGAAATAAGAGAGTTAAAATGCACCCACTTTTAATAACAAACTACTAATATTGTATGTACCACCACTTATTCTCTCACATCTTGAATTATACTTCTTAAATTAACAGTTTCATGTGCTAATAAATTAATTTTGTACCCAAACCAGCTACTTTTTCCTTAACTAAATATATATTTTTTAATTTTGGTTTTTCTTTCTACTATTTACTGCCTCAAAAGCAGACCACTCATATTCTTGTTAACCTTACTTTATTGATTTGTTTCTTCATTCATCAAGACTGTTTTAAGTGTCTAAGACATAACAGATACTGGGAAAGTTTCAGATACATATTGGTGAGGAAAATAAGAACTGCTTTTTACCTCCCTGTTCCTTACAGACCGTGCTGTGCTGTGCTTAGTTGCTTAGTCTTTGCAACCCCATGGACTGTAGCCCTCCTCTGTCCATGGGCATTCCCCAGGCCAAAATGCTGGAGTGGATACTGAAAGAAAAAAAAAAAAATAGACGTTATTAAAAAGGGGAACTTATTTCCCACCCTTCCTTTTCCATAGAGGTGGAATCCATCTTCCATACCTAATATGATTGGTGAGTTTAAGGTTACAGCTCAGCCTGTTAGACTTAGACTCAGCTTTTTTCTCTCTTCTGTTTAGGCTTTTATTATCTATATCAAGCTCAGAATGTCTGTTCTAAATGTAGACAGTTCTGCAAGGCTCAGTGCCCATGAAAGAGTCCATAATAGTCTAACGTAGCCTAAGACTACACGGGTAATTCTAATTTAGGAACAAAACCTTAGTATACCTTCTCATCCACAGACTTAAGTCACCTTCTCCTTCTAGCTTTAATCAGCAATAATGGTACCAGTTGTATATCCATCTCTGTCTTCTGCAATTATCTCTCAATTGGATCTAAACTGGGGAGAAGAAGACACATAAACTATACTAATATTTCAAGAGCACAACTTCTATAGCATCAAACAAACTTTATAAAATGATCAAGATGTAGAATTTGGAGAAAAACTACATAGAAAGTCCAGTTTATTTAACATTAGTCATTAGGTTTTTGAAAGCAGGTGAAACATATGTGGATTTATTAATAGAAGCTTGCAGAGAACTTTCATAAGAAGACAGTTGCAGTTTGACTTTGAAATACACACAGAAGTGATGAAGATTAGATATATCTCTAATAACAGCTCACCTCAAACCAAGCAGTACTTCACTAGCAATATGTATATTGCTTTTACTCTATTTTTTCAGCAACACTGTAAATCAGACCAAGACTTTAAAAAAAAATTTTCAGGCAACATTCTTCTCTATGTGATCCAGAGGCATAATAAGTTTCTAGTTTTAAATTGTTAAAGCTACTTGTGAGGTGTGCAGTGCAAGAATAGCTTCTTCAGATTCTGATTTCCTTTTTAATATTTTGAATTGTAAGGCACACTCCTCTCAGCTAGCAGTAGCAATTTTCTTTTAAAATTGAAAATCAAACTTACAAAGAACATTAAGCTTCACTAGTGTCAAGTTTTCTTATCCTCAATATAAGAAACAAGAAGATATGCATGGTGGTAGATACAGCAGACAAGGTTATGAGTATAGCAGCTTCTGGATTTCCATCCCTAAGTAACCCCATAATTGGAATACACAATTATGGAGTACATAATTGGAGCAGGATGGTTGGACATGACCCATTATATGTTCTAGGGTACCTTTGGCTTTTATATTTTGCTAGTCATATAGCCAATTTCCCAATCTCCAGTGAAGCTAATCCTCATAATTTATACACTATTCATAAAAAAAAAAAAAAGATGATCTGTGAACAATACTAAAAAGAAATACACACCCTTGTTTGAATATATGGCATTATCCTGGATGCAGTACATTTCTATAAATTTCTTAAATTAGTATTGCAAGGAAGATTTGAAGTAGAGTTTATTTAAAAATACTGTTTGAATATGATCTAAGATTTCAGAGCTTGAAATTGTGGTACATTGATAAATTGTATATACTTATCAGTAATTAAATGAGAAAGTTTGGATTTCTCTTAATAAAAATTTAAATACAACCCCAAACTCATTGGATTATTATAGTATATGTGTGTGTGTATAAATACACACATGTGTCAGATCAGATCAGATCAGATCAGTCACACAGTTGTGTCCAACTCTTTGTGACCCCATGAATTGCAGCACACCAGGCCTCCCTGTCCATCACCAACTCCCAGAGTTCACTCAGACTCACATCCATCGAGTTGGTGATGCCATCTAGCCATCTCATCCTCTGTCACCACCTTCTCTTCCGCCCTGAATCCTTCTCAGTATCAGTCTTTTACAATGAGTCAACTCTTCACATGAAGTGGCCAAAGAACTGGTTTCAGCTTTAGCATCATTCCTTCAAAAGAAATACAAGGGCTGATCTCCATCAGAATGGACTGGTTGGATCTCCTTGCAGCCTAAGGGACTCTCAAAAGTCTTCTCCAACACCACAGTTCAAAAGCAGCAATTCTTTGGCGCTCAGTTTTCTTCACAGTCCAACTCTCACATTCATACATGACCACAGGAAAAACCATAGCCTTGACTAGACGGACCTTAGTCGGCAAAGTAATGTCTCCGCTTTTCAATATGCTATTTAGGTTGATCATACCTTTCCTTCCAAAGAGTAAGTGTCTTTTAATTTCATGGCTGCAGTCACCATCTGCAGTGATTTTGGAGCCCCCAAAAATAAAGTCTGAAACTGCTTCCACTGTTTCCCCATTTATTTCCCATGAAGTGATGGGACCAGATGCCATGATCTTTGTTTTCTGAATGTTGAGCTTTAAGCCAACTTTTGCACTCTCCTCTTTCACTCTCTTCAAGAGGCTTTTTAGTTCCTCTTTACTTTCTGCCATAAGGGTGGTGCCATCTGCATATCTGAGGTTAGTAATATTTCTCCCAGCAATCTTGATTCCAGCCTGTGCTTCTTCCAGCCCAGCATTTCCCATGATGTACTCTGCATAAAAGTTAAATAAGCAGGGTGACAATATACAGCCTTGATATAATTCTTTTCCTACTTGGAATCAGTCTGTTGTTCCATGTCCAGTTCTAACTGTTGCTTCCTGACCGGCATATAGGTTTCTTAAGAGGCAAGTGGTCTTGTATCCCCATTTCTTTCAGAATTTTCCACAGTTTATTGTGATCCACACAGTCAAAGGCTTTGGCCATAATCAATTTAGCAGAAATAGATGTTTTTCTGGACTCGCTTACTTTCTTGATGATCCAGTGGATGTTGCTAATTTGATCTCTGGTTCCTCTGCCTTTTCTAAAACCAGTTTGAACATCTGGAAGTTCACGGCTCACGTATTGCTGAAGCCTGGCTTGGAGAATTTTGAACATTACTTTACTAGCATGTGAGATGAGACCAATTGTGCAGCAGTTTGAGCATTCTTTGCCATTGCCTTTCTTTGGGATTGGAATGAAAACTGACCTTTTCCAGTCCTGTGGCCATTGCTGAGTTTTCCAAATTTGCTGGGATATTGAGTGTAGCACTTTCACAGCATCATCTTTCAGGATTTGAAACATGTTACCTTGATTGCTGAGGAAAGCTTTCTTATCTCTCCTTGCTATTCTTTGGAACTCTTCATTCAGAAGCTTATATTTTTTCTTTTCTCCTTGCCTTTTTGCTTCTCTTCTTTTCACAGCTATTTGTAAGGCCTCCCCAGACAGCCATTTTGCTTTTTTGCATTTATTTTCCATGAGGATGGTCTTGATCCCTGTCTCCTGTACAATGTCATGAACCTCAGTCCATAGTTCATCAGGCGCTGTATCTATCAAATCTAAACCCTTAAATATATTTCTCACTTCCACTGTATAATCATAAGGGATTTGATTCAGGTCATACCTAAATGGTCTAGTAGTTTTCCCTGTTTCTTCAATTTGAGTCTGGATTTGGCAATAAGGAGCTCATGATCTGAACCACAGTCAGCTCCTGGTTTTGTTTTTCCTGACTGTGTAGAGCTTCTCCATCTTTGGCTGCAAAGTATATAATCAATCTGATTTCAGTGTTGACCATCTGGTGATGTCTATGTGTAGAGTCTTCTCTTGTGTTGTTGGAAGAGGGTGTTTGCTATGACCAGTGCGTTCACTTGGCAAAACTCTATTAGCCTTTGCCCTGCTTCATTCCATATTCAAAGGCCAAATTTGCCTGTTACTCGATGTGTCTTGACTTCCTACTTTTGCATTCCAGTCCCCTATAAAGAAAAGAACATCTTTTGGGGGTGTTAGTTCTAAAAGGTCTTGTAGGTCTTCACAGAAGTGTTCAACTTCAGTTTATTCAGCTTTACTGGTTGGCACATAGACTTGGATTACTGTGATATTGAATGGTTTGCCTTGGGAATGAACAGAGATCATTCCGTCATTTTTGAGATTGCATCCAATTACTGCATTTTGGACTCTTCTGTTGACCATGATGGCTACTCCATGTCTTCTTAGGGATTCTTGCTCGCAGTAGTAGATGTAATGGTCATCTGAGTTAAATTCACCCATTCCAGTCCATTTTAGTTCGCTGATTCCTAGAATGTTGATGTTCACTCTTGCCATCTCCTGTTTAACCACTTCCAATTTGCCTTGATTCATGGACCTAACATTCCAGGTTCCTATGCAATATTGCTCTTTACAGCATTGGATCTTGCTTCTATCACCAGTCACATCCACAGCTGGGTATTATTTGTGCTTTGGCTCTATCCCTTCATTCTTTCTGGAGTTATTTTTCCACTGATCTCCAGTAACATATTGGGCCCCTACTGAGCTGGGGAGTTCCTCTTTCAATATCCTATCATTTTGCCTTTTCATACTGTCCATGAGGTTCTCAAGGCAAAAATACTGAAGTGGTTTGCCATTCCCTTCTCCAGTGGACCACATTCTGTCAGACCTCTCCACCATGACCCACCCATCTTGGGTGGCCCCACAGGGCATGGCTTGGTTTCATTGAGTTAGACAAGGCTTTGGTCCTTGTGTGATTAGATTGACTAGTTTTCTGTAATTATGGTTTCATTGTGTCTTCCCTCTGATGCCCTATTACAGCACATACCGTCTTACTTGGGTTTCTCTTACCTGGGACGTGTGGTATCTGCTGCTCCAGCAAAGCGCACCCACTGCTCCTTACCTTATGTGAGGGATATCTCCTCACTGCCACCCCTCCTGCGCCCGCCCAGTGACTTCTGCTTAGACGTGGGGTTGCTACTCTTGCCTGGGCACTGCCCCTGACATTGGGCATTGTGTAGCTCTTCCCAGCCACCGCCCCTGACCTCGGACGTGCGGTACCTCTCTCGGCTGTCCCCACCCCCTGACCTCAGACGTGGGGTAGCTCCTCTCAGCCGCTGCCCCTAGGGCATGGTGTCCTCCTGGCTTTTGCCCGTGACCTTGAACATGGGGCAGCTCGTCTTGTCCACCGTCACAGCCGCCTGCGCTTGTGCGAATAACATGCTTGTGATTAATCATGGTTTCTATTGGAAAGAAGCCTATTTTTTATGGAGTGTCTTGAAAACATATTTTATTCTTACCTTCAGATGAAGACCATTGGCAAGTGAAAATAAAGGAAGACAGTTTAGTTAAGTTAGCTAAAGAAAGACGTTTCCCCTGGGGGAAAGCTAAATCCAACAAGAGAGAGTGAATATATATGCAGGTGAAATGAACTGAAAAGTCAGGAAACAGTAGATTTAAAAATATGAAGAAATGTACCAAGTCTAATTGTTCTTAAAATAGCCCTTAGAAAATGGGGAAGACATTTTACTAATTATTAGATCACAGTGATGAGGAAAATAAATCTAACAGGGCAGGCAGAGGTCGTAGCAAAAGGACTGAAGAATTCTCAGAGGAGGCCAAGTGCTGGGAACTTTTGAGCTGTGGATTGAGTCCATTCTAACAGCAGTTAAGAAGCCACTCTATGAAGATGAAAAAGCTACTCTAGAATGTAAATGACACTGGATAGGCTTGAGATATGAATACTAGAAAGTCCAGTAAAAAATATGCCGAAGAATTTCTGAAGAGTTTGAAGATGGCATAGATATTATAGATGTGGGATTGTTTCTTGAGAAGAATAATTTTCAAAATTTATGTAATTGAAGCTCCAATTAAAAATAAAGCAAAGAAGAGATTAAAAAAAAAAAAGAAACTCTGCAAAGGCTCACTGAAAAAGACACTGATGCTGGGAAAGATTGAAGGTAGGAGGAGAAAGGGATGATAGAGGATGAGGTGGTTAGATGTCATCACTGACTCAATGAACATGAGTTTGATCTAACTCCATGAGATGGTGAAGGATAAGGAAGTCTGGCATACTGCATTCCATGGGATCACAAAGAGTTGTACATGACTGAGCGACTGAACAGCAACAACAACAAATGCAAAGGCAACTCAATAGGGACCATGATTGGATTAGAAACTTATTTTATGGGAAATGTAATCCAACTACATATGGATGGAATGCATCCAATAGAGACATGCAATATATATATATATATATATATATATATATGTATATGTATATATAAAATAAAACTTTAGAGACATATAGAACCTATTCTTCTGCTAACTCTCATTCCAAGAAAACCAATACAGTAAATTCAAGAGATTATATTAAGAAGGCAAATGTTTGGGTCAGAAATCAAAGAATAATCAAAAGGTAAAAAGAAGTTTCTTAATTCTATCAAACACATTAACTGACATGTTACAAGTGAATTTAGCTTAAAGTAGTTGATTAAGCTGATTCTGATTTAACAGAGTCCAGTTTAAGTGGAAAAGAATATAACACTAGCATCTCACCTTAATATTGATGGATAAACATTATAGAAATTTTATTTCAGGCCTAGAAATTCAAAGGAATTAATTGAAGGAAGTTAATGCCTTCAGGAACATGTAGTAGGGCAACTGGTCCTAACTAAAGATACACAAGCTTCAAAGACAGAAACTGTAGCTTCAGATTCCTTGAAACTAAGGTTGGGCTTCAGGTGCAAGTAAAATGTGTCCTAGAGACAGGTTCCACTGGTTTATGTAATTCCATAGCAGAAAGTGAAACTGCAAAGCAGAAGCTAGTGTGGTATAGATATTTTAAATAATAAATCAAAAAAGGTATGACACTGAATAAGCCCATATGCAAAATATTACGAGAATGTTGACAACATAGGGTTAAAAAGAAAAAGAAAAATTGGAAACTTTTCTTTCAATAAATGAGGAAGAAGGACACTACAAATCAGATATGGTGACAGGTTAAGATTGTCTACTCTTTAGTTAGGAGAGAAAACTTGTGTTTAAGTGATTTTCACTCATTGACACAAGAGGCAATACTTCTCAATGCCCCCTCTCCCAATCTGGGGAAACCATGACAGTGTTTACCTTTTTGGGGAGGCATGTTAACCAATTTTACATAAGTTCAAATGTAGTAAAAACTGGACAAATAACATTGGCTTAATTGGTAAGACCAAACAAGAACGATCCAGCTTCCTTCTTTCTGAAATCTTTGAGTTCCTGCCATATTCTTTGATAATAATAAGTAATGACTTATAACTATGACTTCCCTAGTGGCTCAGACAGTAAAGCATCTGCCTACAATGTGGGAGAACTGAGTTTAATCCATGGGTCAAGAAGATCTCTTGGAGAAGGAAATGGCAACCCACTCCAGCATTATTGCTAGGAAAAAACCCATGGACAGAGAAGCCTGGTAGGCTACAGTCCTTGGGGTTGCAAAGAGTTGGACACAACTGAGCGACTTCACTTCTTATAACTATACTTTTCAGAAAGGAAATGTATAGGGATTGGGGATGGCCATTAAATTAATTTGTTAGGCGTAGTGGTATGGACATTGGTGAGTTTCAGAAATTTAGAACTTTTAGGTAAAGCACAGCAGACTTAATGTTCTCAAGGAAAATAGCACATCTTTTAGACACACTCTTATTCTTCCTAATCATTAATATCCCTTCTCAGTAAGAATAAGAAATAAGAAACGGGAAGGGCATGAAAAAGCTCTTATTTAACAAAAGCAGAATAATTTTATTTGGCATTTTCATTTATTTACATTGCTTTTGTCTCCCCATGTAATTAATAATGGTAAAATTTGTAACCATCTTGGGAGTATTTCTATACTAATTTATTGGAGTACCTTAATATTGCTATTTAATTTCATTATAAAAACTCTATATTCATTTTATATAATACCTCAGCATATAATTTGGGATTGAATATAGAAGAAGGAATAGGCTTTCAGACTAAGATGGAAGTGCCAATATATTTGACTTAATTATTGTTTACTATTCTGATCTAATTCAGAGTCAAGATTGATAGAAAGATATGAGCACATTTGAGAGACATTTGGGAGATAGAATCAAGAGGACCTGGAGTTGGATTTGGTGTGAACCATGAGGAAGAAGGTACCAAGGTGTTAGTTTTCCGACTTAAGAAAATGGATGGATGTGTGTTCCCTGGAAAAGAATGTGCTTTGGGACATAAGTATTGAGTTCTGTTTATGCAAAATTTAACTGAAATCTCTGAAATGTTGGATATAAAATTAGGTATGTCTTTGTGTGCTCAAAAACAAGTCCTGGAGTGGATATATTAAATTAAAAGTTTTACATCCAATAAAGGAGGATGCTTTAGAAGCAAAAAAATAGACAAAAATAAGCCCCTCCCCCCCAAATAAGACTAAGTTAGGATCAAGAAGGATACAGGTTTAAAACTGAGAGGAGTTGGCTTTTCACCGTTGAGAATGTTAGCTATGGGTGTGTCATGTGTGTCTTTTATTATGTTGAGGTAAGTTTCAACTATTCTCACTTTCTAGAGAATTTTAACCATAAATGGGTATTGAATTATGTTGAAAGCTTTTCTGCATCAATTGAGATAATCATAAGATTTCTATTCTTTAATTTGCTAGTGTGGTGTATCACATTGATTGATCTGCAGATACTGAATAATCTTTATATCCCTGAGATAAACCTCACCTGATAATGGTGGACGATCCTTTTAATGTATAGTGGGATTCAGTTAGCTAGTATTTTCTTGAATATTTTTCCATATATGTTCATCAGTGTTATTGGCCTGTAAGTTTCAAAAAGAAAATTCATATGTCTGTCTGGTTTTGGTGTCAGAGTGAGGGTGGCCTCATAGAATTAGCTTGGGAGTGCTCCTTCTTCTTTGATTTTTTGAAATAGTTTCAGAAGGATAGATGCTAACTCTTCTCTAAATCTTTGCTAGAGTATGCCTGTGAAGCCATCCTGTCCTGCGCTTTTGCTTGTTGGGAGATTTTTAATCACATTTTCAATTTCATTATTTGTGACTTATCAGTTCATGATTTTTATTTCTTCCTGGTTCAGTTTTAAACAGTTACAATTTTCTAAAAATTTGTCCATTTCTTCTATGTTGTCTGTTTTATTGCCATATAGTTGTTTGTAGTAGTCTCTTATGATTCTTTGCATTTCTGTAGTATCAGTTGTAGCTTCTTTATTTCTAACTTTATTGATTTTAGACCTCTACTTTTTCTTGATGTGTCTGGCCACAGGTTTATCGATTTTATTTATCTTCTCAATAAACCAATTTCTAGTTCCATTGATCTTTGCTATTGTTTTCATCTCTATTTCATTTATTTCTGCTCTGACGTTTATGATTTGTTTCCTTCTACTAACTTTGGGTTTCCTTTGGTCTTCTTTCTCTAATTGCTTTAGATGTAAAAGGTGAGATTGTTTATTTGAAATTTTTTTTTTTTCTTGTTCCCTTAGGTAAGATTGTATTGCTATAAACTTCCCTTTTAGAGCTGCTTTTGCTATACCTCAAAGGTTTTGGACTGTCATGTTTTAACTGTCATTTTTCTCTAGATTTTCTTTTTTTTTATTTTTGATTAAAATTTTTTTTTACTTTAAATATTGTATTGGTTTTTCCATTTTTTTATTTCATCCTTGATTTCCTCAGTGATCTCCTTAGTAACAGTGATCTGTTCAGTGGGCTGTTTAGTAACATATTTTTTTAGCCTCCAGATGTTTGTTTTTTAAAGTTTTGTTTGTAATTGATTCATAATCCTATAGTGTTGTGGTCAGAAGAGATGCTTGTATGATTTCAATTTTCTTAAATTTACTGAGGTTTGATTTGTGGCTGAAGATGTGATCTATCTTGGAGAATGTTCCATGTGTACTTGAAAATGTTTTCTACTGCTTTAGGATGGAATGTTCTATAAATGTCAATTAAGTCTATCTGGTTAGAATATTGATTAAGGCCTATGGTTCCTTTTTGATTTCTGTCTGGATGATTTGTCCTTTGATAAGTGTGGGTGTTAATGTCATCCACTATTATTGTGTTACTGTTGATTGCTCCTTTTATGGCCATTATTATTTGCCTTATAAATTGAAGTGCTCCTATGTTAGGTGCATATATATTTACAATCATAACTTTTAATTTTTGGATTAATTCTTTGATCATTATGTTTTGTTTTATTTTGAAGTCTATTTTGTCTGATATAAGTATTACTATTCCAGCTTTATTTGATTTCCATTTGCATGGATTGCCTTTTTCCATCCCCTCACTTTAGTTTGTATGTGTCCTTAAATCTGAAGTGAGTTTCTTGTAGAGAGAATATATATGGGTCTTGTTTTCTTTTTTGTAATCCATCCAGCTACTCTGTGTGTTTTGGTTGGAGCATTTAATCAGTTTTTATTTTTGGTAAATATAGATAGGAATGCTTTTATTGCAATTTTTCAAATTGTTTTGAATTTGTCTTGAAGGTCTTTTTCCTCCCTTCTTATTTTGTTTTCTTCTCTTGTGACTTGATGTTTATCGAGGATATATCATATTCTTCTATTGGAAAGCTCTGTACTGTCAACAGAAATATGCAGGCAATATACCCAAGGCAATATGCAGACTCAATGTAAGCCCTGTCAAATTACCAATGTCATTTTTCGCAAAGCTAGTACAAGAAATTCTAAACTTTATGTTGAAACACAGAAGATCCTGAATAACCAAAGCAATCTTGAAAAATAAAAATGGAACTGGAAAAATCAAACCCCATGACTTTAGACTATACTGAAACCTACATTAATCAAAATGGTATGTTACTGTCACAAAAACAGAAATACAGATCTATGGAACCAGATAGAAAACCCAGAAATAAACTCCTGAATCTATGGTAATCTATGTAAAGCGCAAAATATATATAATGGAGAAAAGACAGTCTTTTCAGTAAGTATTGCTGGGAAATGGGACAGCTATTTGTGAAAAAAATGAAACTTGAAAAATCCCTAAGACCATACACAAAAATTGAACTGTGTCAAAAATCTAAATGTAATGTTAGATACTATAAAATTATTTTAGGAAAACAAACAAAACACTCTTTGACATAAATCACAGCAACATCATTTTTAATACACTCCTAGAGTAAAGGAAATTTTAAAAAATAAAAATATATATATAAAATAAAACCGAATTAAACTTAAAAACTTCTGCAGAGTAAAGTGAACCATTTAAAAATGAAAAAAAAAAAAAAAACTCTAGAATGGGAAAAATATTTGCAAATGAAAGACAGACAGTTGCTTAATCCCCAAAATATATAAACAACTTATGTAGCTCTATGTCAAAAAAGCAAACAATCCTATCAAAATATGGGCAAAAATCTAAATAGACATTTTGTTAAAGAAGATAAAGAGATGACCAAAAAAGCAGATGAAAGGTAACTAACTATCACAGAAAAGCACATCAAAATTTCAATGAGGTATTATGTCACACTGGTCCTAAAGATCATCATGAAAAAGTTTAAAAGCAATAAATGCTGAAGAATGTATGCAGAAAGGGGAACTATCCTACACTAGTAGTGGAAATGTAAATTGGTACAATTATTATGGTGAACATTATAGAGTTTTCTTCAAAAAAAATAAAAATAGGACTAACGTATGATTCAGGAATCACACTCCAGGGCATATATCCAAAGAAAACTCTAATTCAAAGCAGTGCATTCATTCCAACAGCGATGGGAAGGATACAAAAGAAAAGAAAATGTTAAAAATACAAGACAGTAAGGGGATAAGGAATAATGAAAATTTACTAAGGATAGAAAAAATTAAAAATTTAGTATGTTCATACATTAATAATTTGATTTATTAATTGCTGTTGTTCAGTCACTAAGCCATGTTTGACTCTTTGTAACCCCATGGACTGCAGCATGCCAGGCTTCCCTGTTCATCACCAATTTCCAGAGCTTGCTCAAACTCATGTGGTAACATCCAACCGTCTTATCCTCTGTCATCCCCTTCTGCTCCATCCTTCAATCTTTCCTAGCATCAGGGTCTTTTCCAATGAGTCAGTTCTTCTCATCAGGTGTCCAAAGATTTGGAGCTTTAGCATCAGTCCTTCAAATGAATATTCAGAGCGGATTTCCTTTAGGATTGACTGGCTTGATCTCCTTGCTATGCAAGGGACTCTCAAGTCTTCTCCAACATCATGGGTGAACAGCTTCAATTCTTCCACCCTCAGCCATCTTTATGGTACGATTCTCACATTTGTACATGACTACTGGAAAAACCATAGCTTTGACTATATAGACCTTTGTCAACAAAGTGATGTCTCTGTTTTCTAATATTCTCCCTAGGTTTATCACAGCTTTCTTTCTAAGGAGCAAGCATTTTCTAGTTTCATGACTGTAGTTACCATCTGCACTTATTTTTTGAGCTTCCTGGACTGTTGTACTCAGTGCTGATCCCACGGCAGACCACTGTTGACCCATGCCGCTGCAAGAGATTCCTGGACACACACAGCCAAGTCTGGCTCAGTCTCTTGTGGGATCTTTGCTTCTTTCTCCTGGTTCCTGGTAGGAACAAGGTTTTGTTTGTGCCCTCCAAGACTCTTCTCCAGTCCTGTGGAAATTCCATAATCAAATCCCACTGACCTTCAAAGTCAAATTCCCTAGGGGTTATCAGTCCCTTTGCAAGATCCCCAGGTTGGGGATATGTTGTAGGCACTAGAACTTTTCCAACATGCTAGAGCTTCTTTGATACAATTGTTTTCCAGTTTGTGGATTGTCTGTTTGGTGGCTCTATTGTGGGGTTAATAGGGACCTCCTGCAAGAAGACTTTTGTCCCACACTGGACCTCCTGGCTCTGCTGCAGCCAGAGTTCCTGTCCCTGTGGCAGGCCAGTGCTGATCTGTGCTTCCACAGAAGACACTCAAACACTCAGAGGAACGTGTGCCTTAGTCTCTTGTGGGGTCTCTATGCCCTCATGAGCACAAGGATTTCTGTGAGCCCTCTGAGTATCTCTGGCAGGTATGGGGTTTTGCTTCTAAACGTGATTTTGCTCCTCCTACCATCTCGCTGGGGCTTCTCCTTTGCCCTTTGATGTGGGTTACTGTTTCTTGGTGGGATCCAATATTCTCCTGTCAATGGTTGTTCAGCAGCAAGCTGCAGTTTTGGAGTTCTCACAGGAGATATGAGTGCACGTCCTTCTACTCCATAATGGTTATAATATTTTAGGTTTTTTTCTTTAATATAAATTTATTTATATTCATTGGAGGTTAGGTTTTTTTTTTATTTTACTTTATTTTACTTTACAATACTGTATTGGTTTTGACATACATCAACATGAATCCACCACGAGTGTACATGAGTTCCCAATCCTGAACCCCCCTCCCACTTCCCTCCCCATACCATCTCTCTGGGTCATCCCCGTGCACCAGCCCCAAGCATCCTGTATCCTGCATCGAACCTAGACTGGCGATTCATTTCTTACATGATATTATACATGTTTCAATGCCATTCTCCCAAATCATCCCACCCTCTCCCTCTCCCACAGAGACCAAAAGACTGTTTTATACATCTGTGTCTCTTTTGCTGTCTCACATACAGGATTATCATTACCATCTTTCTAAATTCCATATATATGCATTAGTATACTATATTTGTGTTTTACTTTCTGGCTTATTTGACTCTGTATAATCGGCTCCAGTTTCATCCACCTCATTAGAATTGATTCAAATGTATTCTTCTTAATGGCTGAATAATACTCCATTGTATATATGTACCACTGCTTTCTTATCCATTCATCTGCTGATGGACATCTAGGTTGTTTCCATGTCCTGGCTATTATAAACAGTGCTGTGATGAACATTGGGGTACACCTGTCCCTTTCAATTGTGGTTTCCTCAGTGTGTATGCCCAGCAGTGGGATTGCTGGGTCATAAGGCAGTTCTATTTCCAGTTTCTTAAGGAATGTCCACACTGTTCTCCATAGTGGCTGTACTAGTTTGCATTCCCACCAACAGTGTAAGAGGGTTTCCTTTTCTCCACACCCTCTCCAGCATTTATTGCTTGTAGACTTTTGGATCACAGCCATTCTGACTGGTGTGAAATGGTACCTCATTGTGGTTTTGATTTGCATTTCTCTGATAATGAGTGATGTTGAGCATCCCTTCATATGTTTGTTTGCCATCTGTATGTTTTCTTTGGAGAAATGTCTATTTAGTTCTTTGGCCCATTTTTTTATTGGGTCATTTATTTTTCTGGAACTGAGCTGCAAGTGATGCTGTATATTTTTGGGATTGGTTGTTTGTCAGTTGCTTCATTTGCTATTATTTTCTCCCATTACAAAGGCTGTCTTTCACCCTGCTTATAGTTTCCTTTGTTGTTCAGAAGCTTTTAATTTGATTGCTAATTAGTGGAAGTCAGAAACATTTACAGTCACTCAAATCACACTTTGTAAGATGTCTTCCATTCCTGTATTCAAAGATGGCTTTTATCATACTTCCCTGGTTTGTGTTGTATTTATTTCCTGATACATCATATTAATATTTTTCCTAGATTATTTCCTTTGTCATCATAACTGAACTTCTTACTTCACAGAGTACTCATGTGAAGTAGGCTGACTTCAAATATTCTCATGTTTTAAGGCATGTTCAGGAAGGAAAGATGGAACTGAAAATAACTGGTAGCTCAAGCCACTGTATTATATCCATTTTAATTATATTCAGAGAATAAACTACATCTTGACAATATGTTGTTAATATAGTAAATATTGATGTTGCTTAATAATCATCATTATTTAAAGGCAGTTATCACAAAATCTCTATAATTTGTTAAACTGACAAGAAATTTAATTCATTTAATTTCCTTAGTCATATTTTCAAGCTAAATATTTAGCATAATTCCTGAATTCACTCATTTTCAGAGTGGATAACTTGAAAGTACACAATTTAAAAAATAATGCTTAATTATTTTGATGACCACACATACATTTTAAGTAGGCCATTCATATAGAGTCATGTGCTCTGAAAGCAGTTTCAAAAATGAATGCATTAATCTCAGTATCCTGGTACAATAGTTGTATATTTTTATAGCACAATAACCAGTAAATAAAAGGAAGCTGCCAAGCACTCATTGTTAATGAATGGTGAAGCCAATATCAAGAATCTAGTTTTCTGAGTCCATAAAGTAGATATATAGTTAACTAAAAGTGAAGTGTCTACTTTATTTCTTTAAAATTATTACTGACACTAGATCTTTAAGATATGCTTAGTATTAAAAATTATAATTAAAACACTAAATATATAATTTAAGGGAAGAGGTACATTTAGACATTCCCCACTTTAGTAACTATTCATACTCTCAGAACACTGAAATTTCAGAAATGATGCTTAAAATCTACAACTTAAACATCCTTCAGTAACATTCTCTTTTACCTAGAATAAACTAAAAACTTCTTGAAATGACCTACAAATCTATTTATTTCAGACCTCTTCCTATTTATGTTAATTGGGATTGGTTTTCGCACTTAAGCACAAAATCCTAAAGTAACAATGCTTTTAATAAACAAGAAAGTATTTATTTCCTACTTAATCCCAAGGTAAGAAGCACAGGGTTCACATATGAGATGCAAGAATTTATTAGCACTTCATAGCTCTTATACTCACCATTCTGTTATAACTTGTATGTGGCCCTCTGTTTAATGGCCTAAGGTAGTGATTAGATCATCTTTATTTTTAAGACAGAATTAAGAGTAGAATAATGTATTAAGAAAAATCTTGGAATTCTGTCACTAGGGGAGAACGAAAATATTTAAAGACAACTAGCAGTCTACGTTCCACTATTTTTACTAATCACCTATATTATTCTACTTCTCAATCACTGTTTTACATCTATTTTGCCTTTTTATAAGTTCCTTGAATACACTCTAACACTTTCTGCCTTGGCTTTTCCAGCATTGCTTAAGAACACATTCCACAATTATATATATGATTTGTTTTTGTTCATCTTTTGAATAACAGCAAAATATAATTTTCAATGTTTTTCATATATTTTTTATGTACATGAAATCACATTTTATATTTGATTACTGTAACATTTTATCTCACTCACTTTTATGATCACTCTATTCATATTTGACAGCACATTAATTTTTAATTATAGATTCAATAATTATACAAATATATATATTTCTCTACTGGTGTATACAGAATTAGAAATAGGTATATAAACATATGTATAGGTATGATCACATAGACTATCAAACGAGAGATCAATTCTTAAGTTAATTTGACCCATTATTCTCTTTGTCTCTCTCTCTCTCTCTCTCTTTTTTTTTTTTTTATCTAAAGGAGTTTGGGTAAACAGAGATAACAGCTAACTATGATCATAAACACACACACAAACACAAAAAATTATATAGCCATAGAAACTATTATCTTTCATCACCAATTCCCCAAACTCCAGTTCCCTCAGGACAAGGTAAAGAGGAAAAAGTGATACCTGTGTATACAGTGGACAATATAACAGAAAAAGATTCTTTAGATTAGGAAATCTCTATATTTTATAATAGACAGTAAGCATGCCAACCTTTTCGGAGAAGAAAATGGCAAGCCATTCCAGTATTCCTGTCAGGAGAATCCCATGGACGGAGGGACATGTTAGTCCACAGTCCATGGGACACAAAGAGTCAGACATGACTGAGCAACTAACATACACGTGCCAACTCTTTAGTCTGAAGTGAGATGTTAATTTATTACAACACAGTATTATTATTTTAAATTTATTGGAGGGTAGCTATTTACAGTGTGTCTTAGTTTCTGCTCTACAACAAAGTGAATCTGTTATACATATATACACCCTTTAAAAAATTCTTTCACCATATATGTCTATGCAGTTATAATACCTTCACCTTGTTCCAGGGGAATCAACTATCATTTTCTTCTCAGGGATTTTGCTGTACCAGTATTCTTAAAAAAATAGTTTGCATCAAAGGGCTATTAATGCCTCCTTCATGGATGTGCAGAAGTTTACAGATAATTATCTCACATTAATATGCACATTACAGGGGACTGGAATGCAAAAGTAGGAAATCAAGAAACACCTGGATTAACAGGCAACTTTGGCCTTGGAATACAGAATGAAGAAGGGCAAAAGCTAATAGAGTTTTGCCAAGAGAATGCACTGGTCATAGCAAACATCCTCTTCCAACAACACAAGACACCCACTCTACACAAGGACATCACCAGATGATCAATACTGAAATCAGATTGATTATATTCTTTGCAGCCAAAGATGGAGAAGCTCTATACAGTCAGCAAAAACAAGACTGGGAGTCGACTGTGGCTCAGATTATGAGCTCCTTATTGCCAAATTCAGACTTAAATTGAAGAAAGGAGGGAAAAACACTAGACCATTCAAGTATGGCCTAAATCAAATCCTTTTTGATTATACAGTGGAAGTGAGAAATAGATTGAAGGGACTAGATCTGATAGATAGAGTGCCTGATGAACTATGGATGGAGGATCATGACATTGAACAGAAGACAGGGATAAAGACCATCCCCATGGAAAAGAAATGCAAAAAAGCAAAATGGCTATCTGAGGAGGCCTTACAAGTAGCTGTGAAAAAGAAGAAAAATGAAAAGCAAAGGAGAAAAGACAAAATATAAGCATTTGAATGCAGAGTTCCAAAGCATAGCAAGGAGAGATAAGAAAGACTTCCTCAGTGATCAATGCAAAGAAATAGAGGAAAACAACAGAATGGGAAAGACTAGAGATCTCTTCAAGAAAATTAGAGATACCAAGGGAACATTTCATGCAAAGATGGGCTCAATAAAGGACAGAAATGGTATGGACCTAATGGAAGCAGAAGGTATTAATAAGAGGTGGCAAGAATACAGAGAAGACCTGTACTAAAAAGATCTTCATGACCCATATAATCACGATGGTGTGATCACTCACCTAGAGCCAGACATCCTGGAATGTGAAGTCAAGTGGGCCTAAGAAAGCATCACTACAAACAAAGCTAGTGGAGGTGATGGAATTCCAGTTGAGCTGTTTCAAATCCTGGAAGATGATGCTGTGAAAGTGCTGCACTCAATATGCCAGCAAATTTGGAAAACGCAGCAGTGGCCGCAGGACTGGAAAAGGTCAGTTTTCATTCCAATCCCAAAGAAAAGGAATGCCAAAAAATGCTCAAACTACCGCACAATTGCTCTCATCTCACACGCTAGTAAAGTAATCCTCAAAATGTCCAAGCCAGGCTTCAGAAATATGTGAACCGTGAACTTCCCGATGTTCAAGCTGATTTTATAAAAAGAAGAGGAACCAGAGATTAAATTGCCAACACCTACTGGATCATCAAAAAAGCAAGAGAGTTCCAGAAAAAACATCTATTTCTGCCTTAATGACAATGCCAAAGCCTTTGAGTGTGTGGATCACAATAAACTGTGGAAAATTCTGAAAGAGAGGAATATCAGACCACCTGACCTGCCTCTTGAGAAATCTATATGCAGGTCAGGAAGCAACAGTTAAAACTGGACATGGAGCAACAGACTGGTTCCAATAGGAAAAAGGAATATGTCAAGGCTGTATATTGAAACTCTGCTTATTTAACTTATATGCAGAGTACATCATGAGAAACACTGGGCTGGAAGAAACACAAGCTGAAATCAAGATTGTTGGGAGAAATATCAATAACCTCAGATATGCAGATGACACCACCCTTATGGCAGAAAGTGAAGAGGAACTAAAAATCCTCTTGATGAAAGTGAAAGAGGAGAGTGAAAAGTTGGCTTAAAGCTCAACATTCAGAAAATGAAGATCATGGCATCTGGCCCTGTCACTTCATGGGAAATAGATGGGGAAACATTTATTTTGGGGGCTTTATTTTTGGGGGCTTCAAAATCACTGCAGATGGTGATTGAAGCCCTGAAATTAAAAGACACTTACTTCTTGGAAGGAAAGTTATGACCAACCTAGATAGCATATTGAAAAACAGAGACATTACTTTGTCCACAAAGGTCCATCTAGTCAAGGCTGTGGATGAATGTAAATGTTGGTCTGTGAAGAAAGCTGAGTGCCTAATAGTTGATTCTTTTGAACTGTGGTGTTGGAGAAGAGTCTTAGAATCCCTTTGACTGCAAGGAGATCCAACCAGTCCTTCCTAAAGGAGATCAGTCCTGGGTGTTCTTTGGAAGGATTGATGCGAAAACTGAAACTCCAACACTTTGGGCACCTCATGCGAAGAGCTGGCTCATTGGAAAAGACTCTGATGCTGGGAAGGATTGGGGGCAGGAAAAGAAGAGGATTACAGAGGATGAGATGTCTGGATGGCATCACTAACTCGATGGACATAAGTTTGGGTGAACTCTGGGAGTTGGTGATGGACAGGGAGGCCTGGCGTACTGCAATTCATGGGGTCGCAAAGAGTCGGACATGACTCAGTGACTGAACTTAATTGAATTGCTCAGGACTTTAAAATCATAGGGAGATTAAAATGCTAGATAAGTAAGACACTGAGAAATATATTAAAAAAAAAAGTACTTCCGCCTGTGGAACAACTTTTGCTGAAAACCATGTGGAAACTGGCACAAAATCTCTTCTAACACCAAGGCTATGAAGAAAGATTCACATAGAGTCAGGTAGGATAAATAATGAGATTAGGACCCATGTCGCTATCAGAAGACTCAGAATAGGAGTGGGATAACACAGGCTCAGGGATCTTTCCTGGGGTGGAAGGAATTTGTAAGCCACATGTTTGGTATTTCAGCCTTGGGAATCTGACACCAAAGAGATGACTTCTTTTAGCTAATTTGAAAATCAGAAGGATTTATCAGAAGAAGAACTGCAAAATACTAAGACTTTAATCATGAAGAATAAACACACTATTGCTTACTCCAAATAATAAGGTGGAGAAAGTAGACTGAAACTGGTTAAAGTTCTGATGGACTTGCAAGGACCTTCTTATCATGCATTTTGGCCAACACGAGGCACTGCACTATCCCCTCCTCAGCCACTGAAGCTATCCTTTGAACTAGGGGTTATAGGGAGTGTTGCTCACTTAGAGACAATAAAATCAATTTGCACCCAAACCTTAAGGCTTCTGCTCCAGCATCTCAGGCCCCAATCACACCCTTGATAGGACAGTGATTGCCATAGAGTGAGCATCAGAGAAGCCATAGATCACCTATGGCTCAGATTCTAGTCTTCTGTTTCCAACCTACCAAAGTGGCAGCTGCCAGCACACACTGGAAAAAGATATAGCAAATTCTCACTTAAGATCCAGGTCTCCCACCACAGCTATTTGATCACAGGCAGGTTTAAAAGGGATGCTCCCTCAGAGAGACATGCCTTCAAGACAGTATTCATAACCATTTCACATAATTTCACAGAGAAAGATAATGTCAGACAAAACAAGAAGACAGAAAAATGTTGCAAATGAAAGAATAAGGAAAAATCCTAATGAAACAGAAATAAATAATTTGTCAGATTAAGAGTTCAAAGTATTAACAACAAGAATGCTAATGAAACTTGGGAAAAAAATAGATGAACACAGTGAGGTTTTTAACAAAGAACTAGAAAATATGAAAAAGAACCTGTCAGATCTGAAAAATACAATAACTGAAATGAAAAAATACACTAGAAGAAATTAACAGAAGATTAGGTGATACAGAAGGATGTATAGGTGATCTAGAAGATAAAGTTATGGAAATCACCCAATCAAAACAATAAAGAGAAACCAGTTGTTTTTTTTTTTTTATGAAGATAGTTTTAAGCGACTTCTGGAATAATACCAAGCCTATCAACATTTGCAATATAGGGGATCCAGAAGTAGATGAAAGAAAGGAGTAGAAAATATATTTTACAAAAGTATGATTAAAAGCTTCCTGAATCTGAAGAAAGAAACAGATTTCCAGGTACAGAAATGAGAATCTCAAACAACGAGACAAAGATCAACACCAAGACATATCAGAATTAAAATGGTGAAAGTTGAATACAATGAGAACATTTTAAGGGCAGCAAGGAAAAAAAAAAAAAAGCCACATACACGGGAACCCCCATAAGATATCTACTGAATTTTCTGCCAAAAAACTGATGACAAGAAAAGACTGCAATGATATACGTAAGTGCTGAAATGGAAAAATAACATAGGAGGCTCTACCTAGCAAGGTTATCATCCAAAATTAAAGGAGAAATAAAAAAAATTTCAGACAAGCAAGCAAAAACTAACAGTCCATCAATACTAAACCTACTTTATAAGAACTATTAAAGTCTTTTTTAATTAGAGAATAATGGCTATAATAATAAGTTAAGAATTTATAGAAAATGAAAAATCCCAGTTATAAGGACAAATAGTAAAGGCTGTGAATCAACCACATAAATAAGCTACTATGAAGTTTAAAAGATTGCATAATCACCTTTAACTATGATAAATTGCTAATTATAAACATTAAAATATAAAATATGACATCAAAAACACAAAATGTTGAGAAGAGTAAAAATGTAAATGAGATCTCTTAGAGAATGTTTGAACTTAAATGAGTACACACATTCACCCATACTAACTACATATCAAAAACCTACATTAGAATTAGAGAGAAAGAGCACAAGGATAACACTAAAAAAAAGAAAAAAAAAAAAAAAAAGATCAAATCACAAGGGAAGCAACTCAGTAGGGAAAAAAGAGAGAACTACAAAACAACCAAAACATAAGTTCCAAAATGGCAATAAATACATATCTATTAATAATCACTTTAAATGTCAATATGTTAGAAGCTCCAAATAACAGATGTTTGTGAGGGAAATGGAAAATAATATTTCCTGCAAACTGCAAATGCAAATGAAAAGAAGGCTGTAATAGCAATGTTGACAACAGACAAAGTATACTTAAAGGCTGTAAAAAAAGACAAAATATTATATAATGATAATGGCATCAGTACGAGTAGAAGATATAACCTTTCTTATAAAATACATTTGCACTTAATGTAAGAGCAACTACATATATAAAAAATATTAATATGCATTATGGGAAAAAATGACTATAATATTAGGAGATTTCAACACACTACTTCAAAGCGGTGTCAATAAATCACTTTGCCAACAAATGTTCACATAGTAGTTGCTGAAGCTACAGGTCCAATACTTGGCTGCCTAATGCAAAGAGCCAACACATTGGATAAAACTATGATGCTGGGAAAGATTTAAGAAGAAGGGAGTGGCAAAGGATGAGATGTTTACATAGCATCACCAACTCAGTGGATATGAATTTCTGTAAACTCTGGGAAATAATGAAAGACAGAGAAGTGTGGCATGCTACAGTCCATGGGTCTCAAAGAGTATAATATGATTCTTGACAGAACAACAACTATTCAGCCATAAAATAAATAAATAAATAAATTTTGCCACTTGTAACAATGTGAATAGATCTGGGGGACATTATGCTTAATGAAATAAGTCAGATGGAGAAAGACAAATACTTTATATTATCACATATATGTGCAATTAAAAAAAAGAGAAAGCAAATGCATGAATATAACAAAACAGAAGCAGACTCATATATAGTAAACAAACTAGTGGTTAACAGTTAGAAGAGAGATGTGAGAGGGGCAGGATTTGGGAAGAGTATAAAGAAATTCAAAATGCTATGTAAAATAAATAAGATAGGGACTTCTTTGTTGGCCCAGTGTTTAAGAATCTGCTTGGCATTGTAGGGGACATGGGTTCGATTCTGGTCAGGGAACTAAGATGGCACATGCCGTGGAGCAACTGAGCCTGCTACCACAAGTAGAAAGCCTGTGTGCTGTAACTAAAACCTGACACAGCTAAACAAATAAATAAATATACATGTATTTAAAGAAATAAGATACAATGATGTACAGCATAGATAATATAGCCAATAATTCATAACTTTGAATGGAGTATAATCTATAAAAATATTGATTCATTATGTTTTAAACCTTAAACTAATACAATGCTATAAACTATAATAAAATATGCAAACATGCTTACTAAAATTTGAGATAAATATAAATATTATGATATAAATGTCTAATAACTTAGAAAACACCTAAATTTAGGAGCCTTTCATATAAAATACTTAAAAGTGTGAAAGAAAGTACAGCCAGTGAGCACCAAGGTGGGATTAGTGGTTGAATATGTGCTTTCATTTTTAACATTTCTTTCTTTCTCTATTTAGAGGCATCAATGACTTAATGGATGAGGAAGCTTATGGATTTGAAGGAAGGTCCTGGAGTTACATCCTACCATGTGTGGTACATGGCAGGCAGGACATGGTGGCAGTCTTTGCTCCTATGGGGGAAGGGGAGATTACCTGTTATAGGAAAATTAAAGTCAGGTGGGCTTGTTATTTATTAGGGGAGCCAATATAGGGGCATGCTGTTTACCACCCCATTGATTAGCTATTATTAGTTGATCCCTGGGGCAAGTAAGTAGGATGGTCAGTTATGCGAATAGGGCATAGGTAAAGCAGGCACTGGTCAGACAGGGGATATACAGAGAGCAAGAAAACTGCCATCTTGTGAGTAACCTGACCATACAATCCACCCTTGAATATTATGCATGATCCTTTAATCTTGATCCATTCCTCTTCTTTACTATCTCTAAGGTGAGGTATGTTGGGGACACTGCAATCAGATATCACAAATAAAATACAGATAGCTGCAGCCAAAGAGTATCAAGAGTAAGTTACACCTAGTATGCTCAGAACGGTCATTTGCCAGGATATGGGCAAATTTTGGAGCCAAGTGCTTACCAGGTCAATGGAAAGAGGGCCAATAGCAGCAGTGCCTTCCCCTGTTTTAAGGGAGGAAAGCCAGCCCTGGTTTTCACAAGCCCAGAGCAACCCACACAGGGAGGGGAAGCTCAGCTTTAAAAGAAACATCTTTGTGGCCTAGCCAGGAGTCAGCAGTCACAGTATAGGTCTGCCAAAGCAGATATACAATACACGTGTGAAAGATGATGAAACAAGCTTTTCTGGTCAGTAAAATTTAAGTTAAGCCAAGCTGACTTTCCATACCTCAATGCATGCAGATTTCCCCCCCCCCCTTTTGATTTCAACTCTTCCAATAGAAAGCATTGATGACCTCAATGCTGGAGTGCTGGCTTTTAAGAAAATTAAATGTGCATTAATTTTTTTTTTTAACACCATCCTTGTAGAGAAGGGGAACAAAAAGAAACAAATGTAGAAAAATATGGGGAACCTATTGAAAATGTGTTCATTTCCCCCATACCCCTCAACTCACCCATCATGAAACACAAAGTTAGTGCAGCTCATGTTTTCATCAAAATTGCACTGTAACCCAAACAGCAATATGACTGGAAGTCTCCTGGTCCCTACATGGGAGTGTAGTTTTAATAGATACTAAACAAAAATCTCTAAATTAAGTTTGCCTTTATATATTCTTTTAAAATATAAAAGCCTCTGGCCCCAGGCAGCTGCCCTCAAAGGCCTTCAGTGTCAGTAATGTGACAGTCTACTTCTTGGTTCAAGTTTTAACAAAAATAAAACTCTAGTTCCATGGTTAATTGCACTTTGTAATTTAGAGGAGCATTCTTCAAATAACCAGGTTCAGCTGGTTAGGCAGTTAGAATAGGAGAAAAGGGTTTAAGATGGGAGGTAGACAAAGTGGCCAGTAGAAAAACCATGTGGAGGTCAAACAAAGGAGAGAAAACCCATGAAAGAGGAAGCCACAGACTAGAATGAAAGCCTCTAGGCATGAAAAGGCTCAGGCGCACCAATTTCCATGATTGGCCTGAGCATACGTTCTCTTTGAGTTCCTTTCACTGTTTGGTCTTGGGTACAAGCCCAATTTTGCATGTACTAGCTCCACCAATTGTTGGGCTGCACCCCACAGGCCTACAAGGCCAGTACTTGCCCAGTTTTATGACTGAAGAGAGAGTCTGGAATTGGCAGTAGCAACATCAGTGGTGTAATGGATGGGGGAGCCTACACATCTGAAGCAAGGTCCTGGACCAGTAACCACCTTGTGAGGTGGACAGCAGGCAAGACATGGTGTTCCCTGTAAATTTCCCTATATGGAAATCAGTATAGAGACAATTTACAGGATTATTTCACAATTGTTTCTTTGTCTATCTAACACTTCTGCCACCACTGGAAATTTTAATCTGTTTATTTTTAATCTTTAAATTAAACAAAATTAATCCCTTAATTTGTAATTGTTTATTGCAGCCACATGTCAATCAAGAAAGATGGCATATTCTTATATGACTCCTAACTTCTGGGCTTTAGGTTATTTTTGTAAGCATAACAGTCTAAGCTACTTTGAATAATCACCACTTCCAAAGACTCTCTCTCCTGGCTCCAAGAGGCTGACCAAAAATACAGAACTATTTACCACAGAATAGTATGGCCTGAGGAAATAATGAATACTGACTGTGAGCAACGGTATTTGTCAATTGGAAATTTATCAGTTCTACAGAGAAAGCTGCTTCTCAGTAAGTGATGAAATGTCTCGCTCCATTTTTAATGTTTGATTGCTGACAGTTTTCAGCACTCATTTCTCCCCCTTTTCCACTCGGCCCGTATCTGGAAAGAGTACACCTGGACAATCTGATAGAAAAATCCCATTGCTCCCTTTTTGATACATTTTTGTTGTTGCTGTCATGTCTGATTCTTTGCAACCCCATGGACTGCAGCACAGCAGGCTTCCCTGTCCTCCAGTATCTCCTTGAATTTGCTGAAATTCATCTCCATTGAGCCAGTAATGCCATCCAACCATCTCATCATCTGTTGCCCCCTTCTCCTCAGTCTTTCCCAGCATCAGTGTCTTTTCTAGTGAGTCTATTCTTCGCATCAGGTGGCCAGCATTTTGCAAACCCCATCAATCCCAAACCCATGTAGGAATCCTAACTCCAGCAACCAGTGGGATATAAGCAAAATAAAATTTGAAACCTCTTGATTCTTCTTTCACTTAAGCCAAAGTGTGCTGATTACACTCTCCCCAGAATGCCTCAGGTGATATCTTTTCAAATTCTTTTGGGCTGTGTGCTATGTCATCAGGCTGAACATCTAAATGAATTTTCAGTGAGAAAGTGATTTGTCCTCCAGCAAACTGCAAGACACATTATAGTAAAGATGGAAGCCATACTAATAGGATTAAGAACACAAAATAGGTAGTGAGGCAGAAGAGAAGTGAAGAAAAATCTGGGAATAAATCTTGAGGTGAAGTGAAAAATAGGAGATACAGTGCAATATCTGTGAAAAACTAGTCATATTACAGGCATCTGTTTTAAAAGAATGGAGATTGTAAAGAAAAACCTCCTTAAGCAGTTGCAATTATGAAAATTATTTTTGATATTTGACATCTAATATATCATTTCTACTTAAAAACCTATGCAAAATAATTTGTCTTCTGAAACTATTGTTTTTTCAATGGAAGTGACTGCAATAAGACTTACTCTGTTGTGTCAGTAATCATTAGAAAAATTTTACATGCTAAAGGTTTTGTATGCTAAAATCTTGGATATACTTATATTATTCATTGTTTTGAGATTTACTTTTGGTTTAGCTGGTTACTGGTGCTTTTATTTATTTATTTGTTTATTTTTACTTTTAGGAAGTGTTCAAAAGTGCTCCATTTCTATGGTTTCCCTAGATATCTTCTTCTAGCATTTGCTTTTTTTTTTTTTTTAATTTTAACTGGAGGCTAAGCATTTGCTTTCTTAAATTAACTATTTCACAGGCATTTTACACTCAGTCACTGTATGCCTGCAGAGCATTTCCAGAAACTGATCTCTTTTTGAAATCAGTGGGGTTTAAATATTTATGGTGCAGCTGTAGAGGTGTTAAAGTATATAAATTTAGTGTTCATAATTTTCACAATTCTCCTCTTGTATACATATTTCTCACAGGGAAAACTTTTTTAAAATTGTCTTTAATTGTGAGATTGTCATTTAATTTAACACCTGGATAACTATATCAAAACAAAATGATGAATGGGTTCATTTGTGATTTTTGGTAATGAATTCTTGAAGGTGGTTATATTTGCAATAGGTCTTATTAAGAAAAAAAAAAAGAGTGAAATCTTTGGTTTACTTTGAAATGAGGACAGTGAAATTGTATTTTGGACTTTTCAGATTAAAGACAAAATCAAAATAAATTTAGATGAGCATTCCAAAAGAATAGTAAGGAGCTTACTTGTCAATCCAGTAACTGATAACAACCATAGAATAATTTTAAATGGCACCCTACTCCAGTACTCTTGCCTGGAAAATCCCATGGATGGAGGAGCCTGGTGGGCTGCAGTCCATGGGGTTGCTAAGAGTTGAACACCACTGAGTGACGTCACTTTCACTTTTCACTTTCATGCATTGGAGAAGGAAATGGCAACCCACTCCAGTGTTCTTGCCTGGAGAATCCCAGGGATGGGGGAGCCTGGTGGGCTTCCATTTATGGGATCGCACAGAGTCAGACATGACTGAAGTGACTTAGCAGCATCCCTAAGATAATTAATATATAGAATGATGAATAATTGATATATAGAGAATAATTAGTAGTGATGGAATAGTTATAAATTATAAATCATAAATCACAAATGCTGTGTTTTACCTTGATCACATCAGTTTCAGATTAAGTTTCTGTCTATCCCAATCAACTGAATATCAAGGAAGTGAAAAAAGAGCTGATTAAATGTAATAACCATAGTTTTTACTGCAGTTTTACAAACCAGTGGCAGAAGAAATATGATTATTAAGTTTTACAAACCAGTGACAGAAGATATATGATTATTATTAGGGACTATTTGAAATCCAATGGATGCAAATTATTCTCCAGAGACCACTAAGTTATCTCTAGGATATAAGATTTCAAAATAATTTTGTGGTGAAAATTCACCAAAGATATTTAATCAGCATTACCACATGACAAAGTTTAGTTTTAATCACTTTTATCAGTGGGTAAGGGTCCTGGGAATAACATACAAATTCAGGATGAAAAATAGCACATTCAGAATGAAAAATAATACAGACATGTTGAAGGTGAGAGCAATGAGTTCCTGAAAGTTTGTTATGAATTATATTTTAAAGGTTACTCAGACATCAACTAGGTTTTGGCAAAGATTAATTTTCTCACAAATAATATAAATATAATACAGGCATGTTCAGTTTGTCCTGCTGTGTTGAGATGCAGAGAGAAAAGAGGAGAGAGAGATGACAGAGAGAAAGGTGGGGAGGGAGGTAGAGAGAGAGAAAGGACTGGAAGAGAGATACATATATAGATAAAGAGAACTGGGTGTTAATCATATTCTGTGAACAGTATGACATAATTTGGATCTAGGAGCAAGGAAAGAAAATGTGGTATATAAAATTACTTTGAATAATCCATGACCTAGTTCAGTTCAGTTCAGACACTCAGTCCAGTCTGACTCTTTGTGACTCCATGAACCGCAGCACCCCAGGCCTCCCTGTCCATCACCAACTCTCAGAGTTCACCCAAACATATGTCCATCAAGTCGGTGATGACATCCAGCCATCTCATCCTCTGTTATCCCCTTCTCCTCCTGCCCTCAATCCTTCCCAGCATCAGGGTCTTTTCCAATGAGTCAGCTCTTCACATCAGGTAGCCAAATATTGGAGCTTCAGCTTCAACATCAGGCCTTCCAAAGAACACACAGGACTGATCTCCTTTAGGATGGACTTATTGGATCTCCTTGGTGTCCAAGGGACTCTCAAGAGTCTTCTCCAACACCACAGTTCAAAAGCATCTATTCTTTGGTGCTCAGCTTTCTTTATAGTCCTACTCTCACATCTATACATGATCACAGGAAAAACCATAGCCTTGACTAGACAGACCGTTGTTGACAAAACATGTCTCTGCTTTTTAATATGCTGACTAGATTGGTCATAACTTTCCTTCCAAGGAGTAAGCGTCTTTTAATTTCATGGCTGCAATCATCTTCTGCAGTGATTTTGGAGCCCAGAAAAATAAAGTCAACCACTGTTTTCACTGTTTCCCCATCTATTTCCTGTTAAGTGATGGGACCAGATGCCATGATCTTTGTTTTCTGAATGTTGAACTTTAAGCCAACTTTTTCACTCTCCTCTTTCACTTTCATCAAGAGGCTCTTTAGTTCTTCTTCACTTTCTACCATTTGGTTGGTGTCATCTGCATAACTGAGGTTATTGATATTTCTCCCGGCAATCTTGATTCCAGCTTGTGCTTTCTCTAGCCCAGCGTTTGTTATGATGTACTTTGCATATGAGTTAAATAAGCAGAGTGACAAATACAGACTTGACATACTCCTTTCCTATTTGAAACCAGTCTGTAGTTCAATGTCCGGTTCTAACTGTTGCTTCCTGACCTGCATACAGTTTTCTCAAGAGGCAGGTCATGTGGTCTGATATTCCCATCTCTTTCAGAATTTTCCACAGTTTATTATGATGTCCTGGTTAGGAAATTCAATAAAATTTAGTGTTTTTGTTGCAGTTTGGGTTTTGTTTATTTTCTTCCTATGGAGATTTTCTCATTTCTGCCAAGATGATGAAAAACACACTCCATGGGGAATGGGTACAAAAGGCATTGCTTATGCAGGGTTTCTAGAGGATTCCAGGATCTCCAATACACTCTTTAGAGAAATGTACTATGCTCCTGGCTCCTGGTAATAATATTTACTAATAGCTTACATTTCTACTGAGCCTCTACACTGTATTAGAATTTTCAGCCACCATTGCACCTGTCTACATAAAATTTTGGAGAAACAGCTAGCTGGCCTTCCCTGAAAAAAACAGAACAAAACAAAACAAAGCAAAACAAAACACTGATATGCTTCTGTATTGAATTGATTGCAGGAAACTGAGAAAAATAGATAAATCAATAATAGTTCCCTGTTTTAAATTTGGACTAGGCTACTGATGAAATTAAAAGCTGCTTGCTCTTTGGGAGTAAAGCTATGACAAACCTAGACTGCATATTAAAAAGCAGATACATTACTTTGCTGATGAAGATCCATCTAGTCAAAGCTATAGTTATGCATGGATATGAGAGTTGGACCTTAAAGAAAGCTGAGTTCCGAAGAACTGATGCTTTTGAACTGTGGTTTGGAGAAGACTCTTGAGAGTCCCTTGGACTACAAGGAGATCCAACCAGTCCATCCTAAAGGAAATCAGTCTTGAATATTTATAGGAAGGACTGATGCTGAGGCTGAAGCTCCAGTACTTTGGCCACCTGATGTGAAGAACTGACTTATTCATTGGAAAAGACTCTGATGTTGGGAAAGATTGAAGGTGGGAAGAGAAGCGGATAACAGAGGATGAGATGGTTGGATGGCATCATCAACTCAATGGACATTAGTTTGAGCAAGTTCTGGGAGTTGGTGATGGATAAGGAGGCCTGGCACGCTGCAGCCCATGGGGTCTCAGAGAGTCAGACACGACAGAGTGACTGATTTGAACTGAACTGAATTACTCAAGTCATTATATTAATATAAATAAAAAAAAAAAACACTTTTCTGAGAAAAGTCATATCAGTGGAATGCCACAGTCATAGACAGCTATCTAAGTTATTAAAATGTTACAGGTAAAATGTAATTTACTCAATAATTCACCATTAACATGGGTAAACAAGCCTAAGAATCAGTAGGAAATCTGAGCAAAGCTATAAAAGAAAATGTCAGTTTTATCTTTATATACTTCTAAACAAAAGAAGTTCCAAGAAAAGAAGTCACAGGGCATAGTTTCACTGTTGGGTTCTAGCTGAGCATCTAAACCTATTGTCATCTTAAAAAACAGAGGTAGAAGGATTGTCTGAAATGTATTTTTCTTACAATAAGGAAGCAAGGAGAGTTGAGCCCAGGGGAGTCTGATCTGATCTGTTGTTTATGAACAACACTGTTTGAATTCCCAGGATTAAACCAATTTGCAAAATTACTGAAAAGCCAAGCCCTTTCAAATTCTAATTAAGAGATCTGAAGCAGGATGTTGTTCCATGTCCAGTTCTAACTGTAGCTTCCTGACCTGCATACAGATTTCTCAAGAGGCAGGTTAGGTGGTCTGGTATTCCCATCTCTTTCAGAATTTTCCACAGTGCAGATGACACCACCCTTATGGCATAAAGTGAAAAGGAGCTAAAAAGCCTCTTGATGAAAGTGAAAGAGGAGAGCGAAAAGTTGGCTTAAAGCTCAACATTCAGAAAACGAAGATCATGGCATCCCGTCCCATCCCTTCATGGGAAATAGACGGAAAACAGTGGAAACAGTGTCAGACTTTATTTTTGGGGGCTCCAAAATCACTGCAGATGGTGACTGCAGCCATGAAATTAAAAGACACTTACTCCTTGGAAGAAAAGTTATGACCAACCTAGATAGCATATTCAAAAGCAGATATATTACTTTACCGACTAAGGTCCGTCTAGTCAAGGCTATGGTTTTTCCTGTGGTCATGTATGGATGTGAGAGATGGACTGTGAAGAAGGCAGAACACTGAAGAATTGATGCTTTTGAGCTGTAGTGTTGGAGAAGACTGTTGAGAGTCCCTTGGACTGCAAGGAGATCCATCCAGTTCATTCTGAAGGAGATCAACCCTGGGATTTCTTTGGAAGGAATGATGCTAAAGCAGAATCTGCAGTACTTTGGCCACCTCATGCAAAGTGTTAACTCATTGGAAAAGACTCTGATGCTGGGAGGGATTGGGGGCAGGAGGAGAAGGGTACGACCGAGGATGAGATGGCTGGATGGAATCATGGACTGGATGGATGTGAGTCTAAGTGAACTCCAGGAGATGGTGATGGACAGGGAGACCTGGCGTGCTGTGATTCATGGGGTCGCAAAGAGTCAGACACGACTGAGTGACTGAACTTAACTGAAGCAGGACGACTAGAAGAGGAATACTTTATTTTTTCAAGAAGTTGTGATGGAATGTGCACCTTTTCCACATTTTGCCCAAATATTGCACATTTTCTTGGGACTGGTAAATTAAAGCAATCATGCATATGACTATTGTAATCTGTTAAATCCATCTAATAAAATGTAATTAAATATTTCATGTTGATAAACTCAAGAAATATTCTTTGTTGCTTATAGATTGCCTGTCATAAATATATTCATGTTTAGTTTTTGTTATTTAGGTGGTAATTCTTGTAACAGTGTGTTCTAAATCGTCAGTTTAAGGATGTGATGGTGCAAAAAGCATTTTAGTAAGCCCTGGATTAATTCTGAAGAGCATTGTCCTTAGACTACATTGAAACAGACAAAAAAAAAAAAAAAAAAAGAGTCAGACTAAAGCTGTTTTTATTGTAACTTTACAAGTTAGGAAGCTTTAGCTTTTCTTTCACAGTATTTCCAACATACAACCATCAAATAAAATAAAAATAGCAAATAACATTTAGATCTCTACTGACAATCAAGAATGAGATTGCTATAGTTACTAGTCAGAAACACTTGCCAGGAAGATTTAGAAATTAAAAATAAGACTAAACTAGCATCAAAATATCTAATGCCTCTGAATAAATCTGAGAAACTATACATAAAACATCTATGGAGCAATCTATGCAATTCTATTGAAAGATATTGTTGAAAACTCTAATAAGTGAACATATTTACCAATATCATGACTTGGAAAGCTCAAAATGTCAACTTATATCAAATAGAAATACAGATTACATTTCATACCTTATGATAAATGTCATGTTTTTGGGAGGGTGACTGAAGAAATTTAATACAGTCATTTTAAAATTTATGAAAAATATAAATTTTGAGTCTAACTCAGATAATCTAAAGAAAAAAATTGATAAAAGTGTTCTACTAAATGATAACATTTATCACATTCTATAGTTATTAAGTAGGACTTTATCAAGATTAAGCCAGACCGAGATTGGCATCATTTGCTCCACACATGAACCACCACTTTTTAAAAATAGTTTTATTGGAAATCATATATATATTGTTTATGGTTGCTTCTATGTAACACCTGCTAGTGACAGTTCATAATCCACAATCTAAAATAGTTCGCATCTGACCTTTTAAGATAAATTTTGCCAATCCTTGAACAAGACAAATATTCAAAAGCAAGAAGGAAGCAAACTAAAGAATCCAGAATAATGCGTACATACATATTGATATTAGTTCTAAAAGGTCTTGTAGGTCTTCATAGAACCATTCAACTTCAGCTTCTTCAGCGTTACTGGTTGGGGCATAGACTTGGATAACTGTGATATTGAATGGTTTGCCTTGAAAATGAACAAAGGTCATTCTGTCATTTTTGAGATTGAATCCAAGTACTGCTTTCGGACTCTTTTGTTTACCATAATGGCTACTCCATTTCTTCTGAGGGATTCCTGCCCGCAGTAGTAGATGTAATGGTCATCTGAGTGAAATTCACCCATTTCAGTCCATTTTAGTTCTCTGATTCCTAGAATGTGGACGTTGACCCTTGCCATCTCTTGTTTAACCACTTCCAATTTGCCTTGATTCATGGACCTGACATTCCAGGTTCCTATGCAATATTGCTCTTTACAGCATTGGATCTTGTTTCTATCACCAGTCACATCCACAACTGGGTATTGCTTTTGCTTTGGCTCCATCCTTTCATTCTTTCTGGAGTTATTTCTCCACTGATCTCCAGTAGCATACTGGGCACCTACTGAGCTGGGGAGTTCCTCTTTCAATATCCTATCATTTTGCCTTTTCATACTGTTCATGGGGTTCTCAAGGCAAGAATACTGAAGTGGCTTGCCATTACCTTCTCCAGTGGACCACGCTCTGTCAGACCTCCCACAATGACCCACCCGTCTTGGGTTGCCCCACAGGCATGGCTTGGTTTCATTGAGTTAGACAAGGCTGTGGTCCTAGTGTGATTAGATGGACTAGTTTTCTGTGAGCATGGTTTCAGTGTGTCTGCCCTCTGATGCCCTCTTGAAACACCTACCATCTTACTTGGGTTTCTCTTACCTTGGACGTGGGTATCTCTTGGAATGCGGAATGAAGCAGGGCAAAGACTAACAGAGTTTTGTCAAGAAAATGCACTGGTCATAGCAAACATCCTCTTCCAACAACACACGAGAACACTCTACACATGGACATCACCAGATGGTCAACACCGAAATCAGATTGATTATATTCTTTGCAGCCAAAGATGGAGAAGCTCTACAGTCAACAAAAACAAGACTGGGAACTGACTGTGGCTCAGATCATGAACTTCTTATTGTCAAATTCAGACTTAAATTGAAGAAAGTAGGGAAAACCGCTAGACCATTCAGGTATGACCTAAATCAAATCCCTTATGTTTATACAGTGGAAGTGAGAAATAGAGTTAAGGGCCTAGATTTGATAGATAGAGTGCCTGATGAACTATGGAATGAGGTTTGTGGCATTGTACAGGAGACAGGGATCAAGACCATCCCCATGGAAAAGAAACGCAAAGAAGTAAAATGGTTGTCTGGGGAGCCCTTACAAATAGCTGTGAAAAGAAGAGAGGCAAAAAGCAAACGAGAAAAGCAAAAATAAAATCATCTGAATGCAGAGTTCCAAAGAAAAGCAAGAAGAGATAAGAAAGCCTTCTTCAGCGATCAATGCAAAGAAATAGAGGAAAAGAACAGAATGGGAAAGACTAGAGATCTCTTCAAGAAAATTAGAGATACCAACGGAACATTTCATGCAAAGATGGGCTCGAAAAAGGACAGAAATGGTATGGACCTAACAGAAGCAGAAGATATTAAAAAGAGGTGGAAGAATACCCAGAAGAACTGTACAAAAAAGATCTTTATGACCCAGATAATCATGATGATGTGATCACTAATCTAGAGCCAGACATCTTGGAAGGTGAAGTCAAGTGGGCCTTAGAAAGCATTACTATGAACAAAGGTAGTGGAGGTGATGGAATTCCAGTTGAGCTGTTTCAAATCCTGGAAGATGATGCTGTGAAAGTGCTGCACTCAATATGCCAGCAAATTTGGAAAACTCAGCAGTGGCCACAGGACTGGAAAAGATCAGTTTTCATTCCAATCCCAAAGAAAGGCAATGCAAAAGAATACTCAAACTACCGCACAATTGCACTCATCTCATATGCTAGCAAAGTAATGTTCAAAATCCTCCAATCCAAGCTTCAGCAATATGTGACCCGTGAACTCTCTGATGTTCAAGCTGATTTTAGAAAAGGCACGGGAACAAGAGATCAAATTGCCAACATCCACTGGATCATAGAAAAAGCAAGAGAGTTCCAGAAAACATCTATTTCTGCTTTATTGACTATGCCAAAGCCTTTGACTGTGTGGATCACAATATACTGTGGAAAATTCTGAAAGAGACGGGAATACCAGACCACCTGACCTGCCCCTTGAGAAATCTGTATGCAGGTCAGGAAGCAACAGTTAGAATAGGACATGGAACAATGGACTGGTTCCTAATAGGAAAAGGAGTATGTCAAGGCTGTATATTGTCACCCTGCTCATTTAACTTCTATGCAGAGTACATCATGAGAAACGCTGGAGTGGAAGAAACACAAGCTGGAATCAAGATTGCCAGGAGAAATATGAATAACCTCAGATAGCAGATGACACCACCCTTATGGCAGAAAGTGAAGAGGAACTAAAAAGCCTCTTGATGAAAGTGAAAGAGGAGAGTGAAGAAGTTGGCTTAAAGCTCAACATTCAGAAAACGAAGATCATGGCATCCCGTCCCGTCCCTTCATGGGAAATAGATGGGGAAACAGTGGAAACAGTGTCAGACTTTATTTTTGGGGGCTCCAAAATCACTGCAGATGGTGACTCCAGCCATAAAATTAAAAGACGCTTACTCCGTGGAAGAAAAGTTATGACCAACCTTGATAGTATATTCCAATCAGAGACATTACTTGCCGACTAAGGTCCATCTAGTCAAGGCTATGGTTTTTCCTGTGGTCATGTATGGATGTGAGAGTTGGACTGTGAAGAAGGCAGAACTCTGAAGAATTGATGCTTTTGAACTGTGGTGTTGGAGAAGACTCTTGAAAGTCCCCTGGACTGCAAGGAGATCCATCCAGTCCATTCTGAAGGAGATCAACCCTGGGATTTCTTTGGAAGGAATGATGCTAAAGCTGAAACTGCAGTACTCTGCAGTACTCTGCTCATGTGAAGAGTTGACTCATTGGAAAAAACTCTGATGATGGGAGGGATTGGGGGCAGGAGGAGAAGGGTACGACCGAGGATGAGATGGCTGGATGGCATCATGGACTGGATGGATGTGAGTCTGAGTGAACTCTGGGAGATGGTGATGGACAGGGAGACCTGGTGTGCTGTGATTCATGGGGTCACAAAGAGTCGGACATGACTGAGTGACTGAACTGAACTGAAGCAGGATGACTAGAAGAGGAATACTTTATTTTTTCAAGAAGTTGTGATGGAACATGCACCTTTTCCACATTTTGCCCAAATATTGCACATTTTCTTGGGACTGGTAAATTAAAGCAAACATGCATATGACTATTGTAATCTGTTAAATCCATCTAATAAAATGTAATTAAATATTTCATGTTAATAAACTCAAGAAATATTCATTGTTGCTTATAGATTGTCTGTCATAAATATATTCATGTTTAGTTTTTGTTATTTAGGTTGTAATTCTTGTAACAGTGTATTCTAAATCATCAGTTCAAGGATGCAATGGTGGAAAAAGCATTTTAGTAAGCCCTGGAGTAATTCTGAAGAGCATTGTCCTTAGACTACTTTGAAACAAACAAACAAAAAAAAAATAGTCAGACTAAAGCTGTTTTTATTGTAACTTTACAAGTTAGGAAGCTTTAGCTTTTCTTTCACAGTATTTCCAACATACAACCATCAAATAAAATAAAAATAGCAAATAACATTTAGATCTCTACTGACAATCAAGAATGAGATTGCTATAGTAACTAGTCAGTAACACTTGCCAGAAAGAAATCAGTCCATTCTGAAGGAGATGAACCCTGGGATTTCTTTCGAAGGAATGATGCTAAAGCTGAAGCTCAAGTACTTTGGCCACCTCATGTGAAGAGGTGACTCCTTGGTAAAGACTGATGCTGTGAGGGAATGGGGGCAGGAGGAGAAGGGGACGACCAAGGATAAGATGGCTGGATGGCATCACAACCTCGATGGATGTGAGTCTGAGTGAACTCCGGGAGATGGTGATGGACAGGGAGACCTGGCGTGCTGGGATTCATGGGGTCGCAAAGAGTCAGACACGACTGAGCGACTGAACTGAACTGAATTGACATATTGATATATGACCTAGATAAAACTACAGAACAGTTGTGAAAAGAAGGACCACCACATCAGGGCGTAAATACAAACTCTAACACACACACAGAGGCTCACAACACACAGAGCAATTCTACAGGCCTCATGTTACTAATATTAAGAGAAAATGATGTCATTAGAAGATACTATGAAAGAGTAGCAATAGATTTCTTAAATGGCACATTAAAATAATTTATATATAAATGAAAAAGTTTGTAAACTTGACTACATTAAGGGCATATAATGAAGACTCAAAATTTAAAAACTGAGAAGAAGCCATATGGTAGCAGAAGAGATTTGCCACATATTTAACAGTTGAAGGGATTATATTAGTATTATTTTTACAATTTAAATATTTTAGAAAGAAAAATAGATAATCTGATAGAAAAGTTCATAGCAAAGCAAAAAGGATGGAAAAATGTGAAAACAGGGACGGTGGAAAGGAGATTTCCTAAAAGGAATCCTTATAAATTCTTCAGAAATAACTACATATAGATGGTCAAATATAAGAACAGGGAACAAATATAGTTAGTATTTGATGAATTCCGAAGTAAAACCACAATTATATACACATTGCATATCCAAAAGACTAAGATTTTAAAATACATAATCTGAAAATATAAAACTGAACAGAATTTGGAGCAATCAGAAATTACACTAAATAGAAATATAAACAAGTCCAGAAGGGTTGCACATTAATTTTGAAGGCCAAAACAGATATTATTTTGTATAGTTGAGAATTCATGTATTCTTCAATCCAGCAAATCTATGTAAACACTTTTTAAAAAAAATTTTTCTTGCAGAAGCATGCTTATTTGCACTAAAATGTACCTACTAGTATGTTCATGGTATCATGATAAATTAAGTTGGAGCAACTCAAGATCAAGAATTAAATGGACAAATAATGATTCATTTATACAAAGGAATACCTTGAGCAATAAAAATTATGAATTATATTTATAATAATAACTTAGATGAATTTGTAATTATTATGCCAAGTGGAAGAAGACAGAAACGAAATTAATACATACTGGATAATTTAATTGCTATAAAATTTGAAAAAAATATGGAACTATAGAGTAGTTGCATTTTTGCTTGCATTTGTATTTCATACACATTTTGTATAACATTAAAATTTTTAGCAGAAAAAATGGCAAAAGATATTACACATGATTTATGGAAGAGAAAATCTGACTGACTGGTAAAACTAGGAAGGAATACTCAACATCACTGATAATCAGAAAAAATCAAATTAGAACTAGATATAGATTTTAACACTTGTCAAGCCTGCAAGATTTAAAGTTTAATAACATTTTTTTTTAACCAGTGCTGAATATAACATTTCAATTGCTATTGGGAGTGTAAATTGTTAAAATCACTTTGGAAAGCAATTCTATTCTACCTAATTAAAGTTTTGAGAATGTGCACTCTTTGAAATCCAGTTATTCTTCTTTTAGAAATCTACATTGTGAAAATCTTTTCCACATGGGGACAAGGGGACAGATTCATGAATGTTCACTGCAGTACTCTTAGCATTATGAGACAATGTACAACTAATGCAGCCATCTATCAACAGAAGGATGAAAAATAAATACTTCTTTATTCAGCAAAAATGTGCATCAGTTAAAATCAATAAACCAACTCCATGTACACAGACATAAATATATATATTTTTAAAAACCTAACATAGAAAAAATGACTTGCAGGCTATTTAGTGTATGACAGGCAAACTCATTCCTTCCAACAGTATAATTGAGATATTAAATGCATAATTACAGATAAGTAGGTTTCTTCACTGTCCCAAATAATTAAAAGGAGTTCATCAGGCAAAATGAGGATGGAAAGGCAATGCTAGACACTCATTTCTTAGGAGTAGATGTGACATTTTCTTCTTGGGAAATAGAAGAGTGAATTCTTCAGGAAAATTGTCACTTTTTGCTAGGCGGTTTTGAGTCCCCATTTGAGATTGATGGCACAATTTAAACGGAGCCCAGTCAACAGAGTTCTATGATTTTCACCAGTCAAATCCAGCTGTTGATATGAAGATAAAAAGAAGGTAAACTTTGTGCATATTGGGATCTAAGATTTTCCAGGCAAGGTGATAGCATAGGGAGTGAGGTACAACAATAAAGAATTTATAAACTGGATGAAATCTAAACTAGAAAGTAGGAAAGAAAAAAAATGAAGACGTGAATAGTTGAAAAATGGAACAGATGTAATTGTTGATAGAACAGATATTTTTACTTTGATTGCACTGGTTTAAAGGAGCAGAAACAGTATATTTGGTTAAAAGACTTACATGTGTGAAGTTGGGATTTCGGATATGATGTGATTAGCAAGAAGGACAATGTCTAGGACATGTGAGGTAATTAAAGTGGAATTAAGAAATAGATTACTGGAAGTAGAGATGCCGAAAACCTAGGAGGCCAGGGATCTGGACAGATCATCACTGTAAATTTAGACCTTGTCACGAATAATTCCAAAAATACTGATATGAGAGAAGGTGGTAAACTAGGTGACAGAATGAGAATTCAACCATGAAGAGGAATGAGAAATGTTAACAGATGTCAGCATCAAAGAGAACTAGGAGATAGTAAAGTCTAATGGCACCACTTGAAAGAAGCTTTGGTTTTTGATACATAACAAATGGTCTGGTGGGTAAAATGAAATACAAAGGAACTCCACAAGTTGATAGGTGTCCAATATGCGACAGGATATCTGTGGAGAAAAAACTCCAGAAAGAATGAAGGGATGGAGCAAAAGCAAAAAAAAAAAAGAGAAAGTACTCAGTTGTGGATGTGACTGGTGATAGAAGCAAGGTCAGATGCTATAAAGAGCAATATTGCATAGGAACCTGGAATATTAGGTCCATGAATTAAGGCGAATTGGAAGTGGTCAAACAGGAGATGGCGAGAGTGAACATCGACATTCTAGGAATCAGTGAATGAAAATAGACTGGTTTGGTGAATTTAACTCAGATGACCATTATATCTACTACTGTGGGCAGGAATCCATTAGAAGAAATGGAGTAGCCATCATGGTCAACAAAAGATCCAAAATGCAGTACTTGGATGCAATCTCAAAAATGACAGAATGATCTCTGTTCCTTTCCAAGGAAAACAATTCAATATCATGGTAATCCAAGCCTATGCCCCAGCCAGTAACACTGAAGAAGCTGAAGTTGAATGGCTCTATGTAGACCTACAAGACCTTTTAGAACTAACACCCAAAAAAGATGTCCTTTTCATTATAGGGGACTGGAATGCAAAAGTAAGAAGTCAAGAAACACTTGGAGTAACAGGCAAATTTGACTTTGGAATATGGAATGAAGCAGGGCAAAGGCTAATAGAGCTTTGCCAAAAGAACACACTGATCATAGAAAACACCCTCTTTCAACAACACAAGAGAAGACTCTACACGTGGACATCATCAGATGGTCAACACCAAAATCCCAAAGAAAGGAAATGCGAAAGAATGGTAAAACTACTGCACAATTGCACTCATCTCACACGCTAGTAAAGTAATGCTAAAAATTCTCCAAGCCAGGCTTTAGCAATAGATGAACCGTGAAATTCCAGCTATTAAAGCTGGTTTTAGAAAAGGCAGAGGAACCAGAGATCAAATTGCCAAGATCCGCTGGATCATCAAAAAAGCAAGAGAGTTCCAGAAATACATCTACTTCTGCTTTACTGACTATGCCAAAGCCTTTGACTGTGTGGATCACAATAAACTGTGGACAATTCTGAAAGAGATGGGGATACCAGACCACCTGACCTATCTCGTGAGAAACCTATATGCAGGTCAGGAAGCAAGCATGGAACAACAGACTGGTTCCAAATAGGAAAAGGAGTATTTCAAGGCTGTATATTTTCACCCTGCTTATTTGACATATATGCAGAGTACATCATGAGAAACGCTGGGCTGGAAGAAGCACAAGCAGGAATCAAGATTGCCGAGAGAAATATCAATAACCTCAGATATGCAGATGACACCACCCTTATGGCAGAAAGTGAAGTGGAACTAAAAAGCCTCTTGATGAAATTGAAAGAGGAGAGTGAAAAAGTTGGCTCAAAGCTCAACATTCAGAACACTAAGACCATGGCATCTTGTCCCATTACTTCATGGGAAATAGATGGGGAACCAGTAGAAACTGTCAGACTTTATTTTTGGGGGCTCCAAAATCACTGCAGATGGTGATTGCAGCCATGAAATTAAAAAAACGCTTACTCCTTTGGAGGAAAGTTATGACCAACCTAGATAGCATATTAAAGAGCAGAGACATTACTTAGCCAACAAAGTTCTGTCTAGTCAAGGCTCTGGTTTTTGCAGTGGTCATGTATGGATGTGAGATTTGGACTGCAAAGAAAGCTGAGCACTGAAGAATTGATGCTTTTAAATTGTGGTGTTGGAGAAGACTCTTGTGAGTCTCTTGAACTGCAAGGAGATCCAATCAGTCAACTCTAAAGAAGACCAGTCCTGTGTGTTCATTGGAAGGGCTGATGCTGAGGCTGCAACTCCAATACTTTAGCCACCTAACGCAAAGAGTTAACTCATTGGAAACGACCCTGATGCTAGGAAGGATTGGGGGCAGGAGGAGAAGCACATAACAGGATGAGATTGTTGGATGGCATCACCAACTGGATGCACATGAGTTTGAGTGAACTCCGGGAGTTGGTGATGGACAGGGAGGCCTGGCGTGCTGTGATTCATGGGTTCACAAAGAATCAAAGATGACTGAGCAACTGAAATGAACTGAACTGAACTGATACCACTTTGGGCTTCCCAGGTAGCTCAACGGTAAAAAAAAATCCACCTGCAATGCAGGAGACTGGAATTTAATCCCTGGGTCAGCAAGATCCCCTGGAGGAGGAAGTGACAACCCATTCCAGTATTCTTGCCAGGAAAATCTCATGGGCAGAGAAGCCAGGAAGACTACTGTCCATAAGGTTGCAGAGAGTCAAACAACTGAAGTGACTGAGCAGGTACCGTCTTCAGGCCTTACAGTACATGGAGTATTGAAAGAAAAACAATGACAGCTTCCACTCTGAGGGCTGCATTGGGTGTCATATCTTCAACAAAATAAGATGACAGAGTTTGAAGTGGGGTAGGGATGAGAGCGGAAGGGGATGCAAAGAGAACAAAGATTTGAATGTAGGGAAAGAAGGAAAATTGGGTCCCTTCAGGGAATGCATAGAGCTGAATAGGGATGAGTTTCAGTGGTGACGGGTTTGTGGAATGTTTTATACTGGTGACAAGAACTGCACAGTTATAATAGAATTTTCTTGATTATTCTATAGAAAAACTGAAACATCACTTCAAATTAAGGCTTCCCTCATATGCTCTTCTTTTGATTAATATTTGCATAGTATAAGATTAAGTATGAAAACATTTAGCTACTTACAAAATAAAGTTGATGAAATTGGAATACTTTTAATTTCCTTTAGCATAATTTAATATATTTAAGCAAATAGAAACAAATTATTAAATCCTAATATTGTTTACTCTATGTTTGAACACAGTAATTTATAGAATTAAATTATTTATTAAGCTATTGAGATACTGGATGCTTGGGGCTGGTGCACTGAGATGACCCAGAAGGATGGTACAGGGAGGAGGGAGGGGGGTTCAGGATGGGGAACACGTGTATACCTGTGGTGGATTCATGTTGATGTATGGCATAACCAATACAATATTGTAAAGTAATTAATCTCCAATTAAAATAAATATATATTTTAAAAAAAGAAAAGAAAAAAAGTGTTTATTTTATTCTGATAGACCACTTAACATGATCTCTAGTTCACTTCAGTTCAGTTGCTCAGTAGTGTCCAACTCTTTGCAACCCCATCGACTACAGCACAGCAGGCTTCCCTGTTCATCACTAACTCCCGAAGTTTATTCAAACTCATGTCCGTTGAGTCAGTGATGCCATCCAACCATCTCATCCTCTGTCGTCCCGTTCTCCCACCATCAATCTTCCCCAGCATCAGAGTCTTTTTCAATGAGTAATTTCTTCACATCAGGTGGCCAAAGTATTGGAGTTTCAGCTTCAGCATCATTCCTTCCAATGAATATTCAGGACTTATTTCCTTTAAGATGGACTGGTTGGCTTTCCTTGCAGTCCAAGGGACTCTCAAGAGTTTTTTTCAACACCGTGGTTCAAAAGCATCAACTCTTCAGCGCTCACCTTTCTTTATAGTCCAATTTTCACATCCATGCATAATTACTGGAAAAAAACATAGCTTTGACTAGACGGACATTTGTTGGCAAAGTAACGTCTCTGCTTTTCAATATACTGTCGAGGTTGGTCACAACTTTTCTTCCAAGGAACAAGCAGCTTTTAATTTCATGGCTGCAGTCACAATCTGCAGTGATTTTGGAGCCTCACTAATTAAAGTCTGTTACTGTTTCCCCATCTATTTCCCATGAAGTGATGGGACCAGATGCCATATTTTGGTTTTCTGAATGTTGAGCTTTAAGCCAACTTTTTCATTCTCCTTTTTCATTGTCATTAAAAGGTTCTTTAGTTCTCCTCTATATGCCATAAGGGTGGTGTCATCTGCATATCTGAGGTTATTCATATTTCTCCTGGCAATCTTGATTCCTGCTTATGTTTTATCCAGTCCAGCATTTATCATGATTTACTGTGCATATAAGTTAAATAAGCAGGGTGACAATATACAGCCTTGACATACTCCTTTCCTGATTTGGAACCAGTCTGTTGTTCCATGTCCAGCTCTAACTCTTTTCCTGAACTGCATACAGATTTTTCAAGAGGCAGGTCAGCTGGTCTAGTATTCCCATCTTTTTAAGAATTTTCCAGAATTTCTTGTGGTCCACACACTCAAAGGCTTTGGTATAGTCAATAATGCAAAAGTAGATGTTTTTCTTGAGCTCTTTTGCTTTTTCACTGATCCAACATATGTTGGCAATTTGATCTCTGGTTCTTCTGCTTTTTCTAAAATTAGCTTGAACATCTGTAATTTCAAAGTTCACATACTGTTGAAGCCTGGCATGAATAATTTTGAGCATTACTTTACTAGTATGTGAGATGAGTGCAATTCTGCAGCAGTTTGAGCATTCTTTGCCATTTCCATGATCTCTATGCTCTTAACAAACTTTTAATCATACAGTCAGTGTTGTCAGGGCTTCCAAAGTGACACTAGTGGTAAAGAACCTGCCTGCCAATGCAGGAGATGCGAAAGACACAGGTTCAATCCTTGGGTCAGGAAGATCTCCTGGAAGATCCCATGGAAACCTATTCCAATATTCTTGCTTGAACAATCCCAGGGACAGAGGAGCCCGGCAGGCTACAGTCCAGGGAGTTGTAAAGAGTCAGACAGGACTGAAAAGACTTAGCATGCACATATGCACAGGATTGTTAACTGTGGACACAATATTGCACAGCAGATCTCTGGAACTTATTCATCTTGCATAAATGAAATTTATACACTTTGAACATCTCCGCATGTCACTGTCCATATGCCCTGATAGCCACCATTCTAAACTGTGCTTCTTTGAATTGACTATTTTAGATAGCTTATAAAAATATAATCATGCAATATTTGCTTTACTGTAACTGACATTTCACTTAGCATAACGTCTTTCAGATAGATACAGGTAGCTATATATGGCAAGATTTCCCTCTAAAGTTTTTAAATTTAATATTATTTGGAAATGCCTTAAGAGGTTTCCAATTTCTCCAAAATAACATTATGGTTTGAAATGGACATTACTCTTAAAGTCAGATAAGCTGAGAATGAACTACATGTTCTTCCATCTAATAATGATAGGCTCTTTTGAAGATCACTAAACTAGTTCTTCATTAATAAAATGAGAAATATATAATTGTTAGGATTAAATGAGTCATGTAGAATCCCTGGTCCTATTTGGCAAATAAGATGTTGGTCCCTCTAAATATCCTGGAAATTAAAAAAAAAGTAGTACCTACTTAGGGTAGTATAAAGAGATTAGATGTTAAGAATATTTAAAGGGAGGACCAGGATTATATTATTGACTTCAGTCTCAACTTGATTCTGGCTAGATAGATAGATGTTTTCATTTAGAAAACATTATGCATTCAGTGTCTACATAATAAACTTAAATGTCTCAGTTAGTGAAAATAAAACAATGACCAGGAGGAAATATTATTCTCCTAACAATATGTAAGGAATTTCTCATAGGGAAAGATGATCTTATACACTTTGATTAGAAAATTCCCATATAAGCCTGCTTGAGTTAGAAGCTGACCTGTATTGGATTCACCTGCCTTAGATATAAGAGATTGGCAGAGGAAGGAGTGTTACTAATTCTTACCGAGTTCAAAGAAAAAAAGGAGATTGAGACTACTTTAATTGAGGTCAAAGGCTTGAACTTGGTAAATTGTGATCTTTCTCTTGCCCCTTAAAACTCTCCAAGAAAGTTACAAACTCATAAAAAATAGATGTAAGAAGCCCCCCTTCCTTTTTCTTTGAATAAAGTAGGGAAAGATGAGTATGTGGCCAAGGAGAGTCAGTGCCTCTTTTTTTCTAGAGCAGAGAGAGGGACTTGAGGAGAGAAGTTACCAAAGATCTAAAGTATTGGGAGGGAGGCTCTAAAATATATTTGCCAAAATCTTAAAGGTCAGAGACTCCCTCTTTTAAGAAGATGACAGTACTACCCTAAATCTCAATTTCTGCCTCTAAACAGAGAGCTTTTTGAAATGCCACACTGTACTTCCTTCTGTTCAACTGTCTTTTGGAGGACTCTCATAGTTGTTCTTTTTTACTTCAGTTAGTGATTATAAACAGTGAATTTCCTCTAGGCATACTCTCTCCACTACAGCAGTAATTGATCTGTGCAACCAGTCTTTGGGGACACATTGAGGCTTTGAATTCCTTTAAAAGTGTTCTTATAGCAAGACAGAGTCTTAGAACCCCTCCTAATTCTCTTGTACAGATCACTTGCCTCTGGGAGTAGCTTTTATTCAATATTATTTTTTAAATCATAAAACCTTCTTATAAATTTCTTATTATAAACTATATAAAGGAATAAACAAAGCTACTTTCTGATTAAGTTCATAAAACACTAGGGAGCTGATATTGAATAAAAATAGCATACATGTTATGCTTTACTGCCAAGAACTGTGTTCATATGCTTTAACTTATTTTGCAACAATCCTGTTAGTCACACATGTGCTTTTATCTTTATTTTACAAGTGAAAAGACAGGTTCAAAATGCAATGGGCTTGCCCAATATTACTACTGAGGACTGAGTGGAAATAAGACTCATCCAGGAAACTGTTTCCAAAGCTAAGGTTCTGGAGACAATGCAATGAGTTCTCTCTATGTGTACACAAATGCCATGTATAAACTGCAATGGTCATTTCTGTCAATTAGTCAGATTCAGTCTACCTCTTTTCTTACTTTTAATTGTTTGATAAGTATTTAAGTAGAGTAATAATGTTTAAGCATGAAATGATGCTTATTTTTTTCTTATGGCCAGTGTTCCTTTTGATACTTTTAGAGTAATTTTAGGTTTAAAGCCATGTAATGATCTTGTCCTAGGTTGCACAGTTGAGAAAGATAAAGAGGAAGAGGTAAACTAATAACAGATTCCAAAATAAATTTTAAGGGTAGGTTCTTGACTTTTGGTTATTTTGAGCAGCAATAAATTTGCAAAGGAAAATTTGGCTATAAACCAAATAGTACTTGATTTATAGACAAAAATTCTAAAGTAAAGCAGAATATAAATATAGATACACGAGTTTAAAAAGAATAGCAATGTCCAGCCTCCATTTGGCCAAATGTGTTTTTTTTTTCTTTTTTTTTAACTTCTATTAGGGTATAGAAAATCAATATTGACAATTTTGTTAAGAACATATTTTTATTTTTTTAACTTGTATTAGGTATGAGTTATTTGAAGTCACTCTAGTAAGGTGAATACCATCTCTGAATAGCTAGCTGTAAAAACTGAATATGAAATATTGTCATGTTCACTGTGTTCATTACTTCATGTCCATTAACTCAAGACTCACAGTAATATAAGAGAGATAGCATTATTGTCTGAAGTTTAAAATAAGAATAACTGGCAATATTAATATTTCATGTCCAGAGTTGGACATTACTGAAGTGACTTAGCACACCAGGACACATACAGAAATATAAATGGAAAGAGAAGAAGTATAATTTTCATATCTATGTTATTTTATTTTCTCAAGAGCTGTGAGATGGACCTATGTAGTTTACATAGCTGTAGTTCATTTGTTTTTATTGCTAGATAGTGTTTCTTGTATAAACATCACACAATTTATTCATTTGTTGTGTTATTGATAGGTAATATCTCCATTCTTTTAAAGTTTTTCATTATTATTATTACTGTAAACGTGCACACATCTTGTAAGAATAAACCTAGGAGTTAATATCACTTTTTAATGTTGGTCATTGTGCTCAGTGTTTAAGGTATATGTTTGGGGTTTAAATTTTTATTTTTCTACTTATTATTAAAGTTGAGCACTTTTTCATAGGACAGTTGGAAATCTTCTTATGAAATGTATTTTCAAGTTATTTGGACACTTTTTGGGACATGTTTCTTATTTTTAATAATAAATTATATAATCTAATTCAAGTACTTTGCCTGATATTTTTTTTAAAGTAAATATTCCCAAACAATTCAGAAACATTTTGCTAATGTTTAGCAAATATTTTGCTATGCTGTTAAATTAAAATTACTCCTATTGGGCTAAAATTTAGATTATATAAACTCTAATGAGTTTGGAAAGAATTGCATCTTTTTAATATTGAGTCATCCAATAAATAAATAAATCACAATGTTTATGAATTAATTTTAATCTTTCAACTATGAGTGTATATCATGTTACTCTTTGTTGATGCTTAGATATTGATAAAAATCTTGGAAGTGGCCACACTAAATCACTATTATCGCTTGATTAACAAAGGTATAGTCCGATTTTTAGTCATACAGAAATTCAGTCTTTACTATGTTCTTACTTTTTTAAATTAATATCATTTTTGTTATTTAAAATAATCTCTATCAGCCAAAAATCTGATATATATTGTATTTAATATGTTGTCTCTATGACTGTAAAATTAATGTGATCCTTGCAAATAATTTTGGCTCTTCATTCAGTAACTTAACCAATGATGTATTTTCTTTATTTCCCAAACAGAAAAGCAATTTTCTAACTAAAAATAACTTATCCTTTTTAAAATTTTACACTTAATAAGTGTTATTATATGATACTTTATATTTCTTTGGTATAAAATTTAAAGTTTAAAAATTAGCAATAGAAGTACAAATGTTATCTGAAATTAAATGACATGGAACAGGATTTGAATTTTTTTTTTAATTGTATTTTATTTTACAAGAAAGATATTCATCTTGGAGTTGCTTTTCAAATATTGGCCATACTTATAAAAATGAAATTCCCATAACTTTTGATAGGCTTTAGATAAAAGAACTCTGTATTATTTCAGTTGAGCAGTTACATATCACACACTGAGCAAAACACTATCAGATACTGTGAAGGAGCTAGAGAGGTAAAACGTAAAGGTCTGCTGTAATAGGCTTTTACTGAGATGACAAGAAATTAGGTAATTAAGAAAAGCTAATAAGGAGTCTTCTTTATGTGATATAAATTACATGTAATTTTTTAACCTGCTTTTTCTTTCATTATTTGCTATCTAGATGAAATGGCAACTGGTATCACTTATTACCATATAGTTGTATCATATTCTTCTCCAGAACTATACTCTAAATCAAAAAAATTATAAAGGAAGCATCTGTCACTATTAACAAATGTTTCATTTCTAATAATGACATCTTAAACATCTAAATAGTTAATGAATCCTTAATTAACAATAATTTGTATTGCTTTCACATGGTTTAGAAGTCCATTTGGAAATACTATATAGATGGAATTAGATCTTTTAAAAAACTAATGACTCTCTCTCTAATTATAAATCTTAGAAATGATCCTAAGGATGTCATAAAATATGTGATCAAATATTTATGCTAAGTAATAATCATAACAATGAAATTTATTTTAGTAAATACTGGCAATGCTCTGTATGTCAATTATATATCAACACACTCTTGATTGGTCTATTATCTAGAAAATCCAACCAATACTAGAATATTGTGCAATTTTTAAGTTGATGATTTCAAAGATAACATATATGAAATGTTTATGATGTAATTTTGAGTGTAAAAACTATGAAAAAGTGCATATACATTACTGTATTGCATTTTGTGTGTTAGTGGGATGTGTGCATGTGTACTTGTATGCTTGCTTCTGTGTGATATGAGAGACACAGAGAGAAAGCTGTCAAAAATTAAGTATAGTCTACCTACTCCTTTAGGGTTTATTAAGATGTGCCACTTGGATTCAGTACCCACAATATCAGCTCACTCTTGCAGGAAAGAAAAACTAAAATGGCAAGATAAAACAATTAGTGATAAACTTGGTTGATGATAGCAATGACAGACAATTGGCTTTATTTTCTTGGTTGAACAATCCTGTGATGGACAGAAGAAAGAATAAGGACATTAGATCAGCTTAAATCAGTCTTTTCTCTAGTTTGTTTGTTTGACAGGGAGGCACAGGTTTCTTTTGGGTTAACTGAGCACCTCAGAAAGTGTTTGAATAAGACTAGACTTTTTGCCTTAACTCAGAGACCTCAGTAGCAAAAGTTATGGAGTGTGGCCCAAGGAGAAAAGGAAGTCAAATAAATCACCCATGTCAGAGAAATATGATATTCAGAAGACACTTGTATGGCCCTCTGAAGGATTAAATGTTCTTTTAACATGTCTGTATTCATTTCTGAGCCTTTCTTTAATTTCTGACCCAAGAAGAGGTTCATGGTTCACCTTTGTAACTCTCCTCCGGCAGTCATGGAATCCATACATTTTCTCAGGAAGTCCTACTTATTTTGAAATGAATGGTATATTTAGAAACCAATATTAAGATGGAGGGATTCTAGATATCTTAGATTTTCAAGGCTATTATACTAAAAATAAGGAAGATCCCGTGGAGGAGGAAATCGTAACCCACTCTAGTATTCCTGCCTAGAACCTGGTGGACTATATATCATGGGGTAGCAAAGAATTGGACACAACTGAGCTTGCACTCACACATAACAACAATAGCAAAAATACGATAGACTGGGTGGTTTAAAAAAAAGAGAAAATTTTTCTCACAGTTCTGGATCCTGGGAAGTACAAGATTAAGGTGCCCACATAATCTGTGTCTGGTAAGGTTATGCTTCACGGTTCATAGATGGCCAGCTTCTCACTGTAACCTCATATGGTGGCTTCCAGAGACATGTGTTAATGGGCATTAATCTTATTCATGAGGATGCCACTCTTATGAGCTAGTTACCTCCTAAAGCATGGGTCCCCAAACCCTGATCCACAGACTGGTAGCTGTCCATAGCCTGTTAAGAACTGGTTTCACAGCAGGAGGTGAGTAGCCAGTGGGTGAGTTAAGCTTCATCTGTATTTACAGCTATTTCACATCACTTGTCTGAGCTCCGCCTCCTATCACATCAGTGGGTGATATTAGATTCTCATAAGATTGTGAACTCCACTATGAGCTGCACCTGAGAGGAATCTAGGTTGTGAAATTCTTATGAAAATCATTCTGAAGCCATTCCCCTCTTCCCCTAGGCCTTAGCTGGTGGACAACTGTCTTCCAAGAAGTTTGTTTCTGGTGCCAAAAATGTTGGGGATCACTGTTCTAAAGTTCTCGCTTCCAGATTCCATTGTACTGCGATTAGGTTTCAGCACAAAAATTTGGGAGTAGACAAGCAGTCTACAGTACTAGGTATGCTGGTTTGTTATCATTATGTCTTAGTGTTTTCAACAGATAAAGCTAGGGATTGTATCTCTATAGATGATAAAGCATAATACATATTTAATATATACCATGCATATAATAATTTTGACATTGAGTTTCTCAGGTGGTGCTAGTGGTAAACAACCTCCCTGCCAGTGCAGGAGATCTAAGAGATGTGGGCTTAATTCCTGGATCAGGAAGATCTCCTGGATGAGTGCATGGCAACCCACTCCAGTACTCTTGCCTGGAGAACCCCATGGACAAAGGAGCCTGGCGTACTACAGTCTATGTGGTGGCAAAGAGTTGGACATGTTTAGCAGAAACACATAATGTATATAATTTGGAATTTGAGGTTTTACTATAAATTCATAATTTATAGATTTATATTGAAATCTCAAATTCCATCCCAATACCAAAAGGCTTTCCCTTGTAACTTTCCCATTACACTTTTGTATCTCTTTCTCCCTTATTTGCTTCCTTGGTTGCTCAGATATTAAAGAATTTGCCTGGAAGGCAGGAGACACAGGTTTGATCCCTAGGTTGAGAAGATCCTCTGAAGAAGGGAATGGATGCCCACTCCAGTGTTCTTGCCTGGAGAATCCCATGGAGAGAGCAGCCTGGTGGGCAATAGTTCATAGGGTCGCAAAGAGATGGATACAACTAACACTTACACTTTTCTCCCAAGTTTAGAATTCTCGCTGTCAGCTCTACCAGTGTATTTACTCATTTACTCAGCACTACAACATATACAAAAGTTATGAAATTGATAAATACAAACATTTAACATTTTTGAAACTATTAAGTAATGTTCAAATTTCATTGTAGCTCTTTCAAACTTTTATAAGCAGTGTATGTATTTACTTTGATTATTGAAAATTATTTGATTAGCTATACTTTTTCCTTCTCAGGTATTTGGTATTAATTTGGTACAGGCACAACTTGGAGACATTGCAGATTCAGTTCCAGGCTACTGCAACAAATGAAAGTTGCAATAAAGCAAGTCACACACATTTTTTGGTTTCCCAGTGTATAAAAAAGTTGTTTATACACCAATCCATTAAATATGAAATAACAATATAAGTTAAAAATAATGTACATAATTAAAAATCTTATTGTTAAAAATGCTGACTAACATCTGAGTCTACAAGGAGTCAAAATATTTTGTTGGAGGAAGGTCTTGTCTTGAGGTTGATGACTGCTATCTGATCAGAGTGGTGTTGCTGAAGTTGGGGTGGTTCTGGCAATTTCTTAAAATTAGACTGAAAATTGTCATAGTGACTGATTCTTCCTTTCACGGAGGATTTTTCTGTAATATGCAATGCTGTTTGATAGCATTTTACCCATAGTGGAATTTCTTTTAGAATTGGAGTAATCTCTTCAAACTCTGTCACTTCTTAACAATTAAATGCATGTAGTATTCTCAATCCTGTTGTTATTTCAACGATCTTCACAGAATCTTCACCAGCAGTCGTTTTCATCTCAAGAAATCACTTTATTTCCTCATACATATGAAGGAAATTCTCCTCCCTTCAATTTCTCATGAAATTGTGCAACTCACACAACTTTTGGATTTATTTCTTATCCCACTTCTCTTGCTATTTCCACTGAATGTACAGTTACTTTCTCCACTGAAGTTTTGAACCCCTCCAAATCATCAAAATTGGAATCAACTTTTTCAAAGCTCATTTTAATATTTATGTTTGACCGCTTCCTCTGAATCACAAATGTTCTTAAGGGGATCTAAGATGGTGAATCCTTACCATTTAATTTAATTTGTCCAAATATATTAGATAAATCACTATATCTGTGGCAGCTATAACCTTATGAAATGTAGCCCTTGAAGTTAAAACTTTGAAATGTGATCTTATTTCTTGATCTGAGTTACAAATGAATTTATGTCAGTGGGCATGAAAGGAACATGAATCTTATTGCACATCTCCACCAGAATTCTTAGTTTACCAGGTGCACTGTCAATAAGCAGTATTACTTTGAAAGGATTTTTTTTTATTATTATTATTATAGTAGTTCTTCACAGTAGGCTTAAACTATTCAGTAAGCCATGTTGTGAACAGATGTGTTGTAATCCAGGCTTTGTTTTTCCATTTGGAGAGCATAGAAAAATAAATCTAGCATAATTCTTAAGGGTCCCAAGATTTTCTAGATGGTAAAAGAGCATCAGCTTCAACTTTAAATCACCAATCACATTAGACCCTAAAAAGAGTGTCACTCTGTTCTGTGAAATGTTTAAGCCAGGCATTGACTTCTCTTTACTAGCTATGAATGTCTTAGATGGCATCCTCTTCCAATATAAATCTGCTTTGTCTGCACTAAAAATCTGCTGTTTAGTATAGCACCTTCATTTATTATTTTGTCTAGGTCTTCTGGATAACTTGCTGCAGTTCTACATCAGCACTTGCTGCTTCACATCGCACAAGATATTATGGAAATATCTTTTTTCCTTAAACCTCATGAATAAACATCTGCTAGCTTCAAACTTTTCTTCTGTACATTCCTCACATCTCTCAGCCTTCATAGAATTGAAGAAAGTTAGTACATTGCTCTGGATTCACGTTTGGCTTAAGGAAATGTTGTGATGGGTTTGATCCTACATCCAAACCACTAAAATGTATCCATTTCAATAGTCCATTTCCTTGTCTTATCATTCACATGTGTACACTGGGGTAGCACTTTTAATTTTACTCAAGAATTCTTCTTTTGTATTCACACCTTGGCTAATTATTAGGCACAAGATGCCTACCTAGGCCTATCTCAACTTTCTTCAATCCTTTCTCAATAAGCTTAATCAAGTCTGCTTTTGTAGCACTTTTTCACCTTCTTCATCCAATTCCCCTTCCCTCACCCTCTGTCTCTGGTAATGAAAAATCTGATCTCTTTTTCCATGAGTTTGTTTGTATGCCTTGTTGTTTGTTTTGAAGTATAAATGACCTACCATGCTATATTTGTTCTTATTATACAACATGAAGATCCGAGCTGCACCAGAGAATGTGGAGCTAATTGAAACAATTTGGATTTAAGAAGACTTCTCAAAGTGGAAAGCTGAGGAATGACTGAGTCAGCATCACTGATTCTACTCCCTTGGGCATCACTGATACAGAAGCTTAGCATAGCACCTAGTATTTTCTTGTTGGATCAAAGAGAAAGGTTCTCAACCATGCCTGAAATAGAAACAAATCACAGAGACTCTGAATTGTTTCCCCACCCTCTGATGTTAAAGGAATTACAGAACTTGATAGAACAGCTTTTAAAAAGACAGGCATCATCCCAGGGCTTAAAGAGAGGAAAGAAATACTCAATAAACTGTTGTGATGCCTTGAAAGGGCAACACTGCAGCACCCAGGCCTAAAACATGTGAGTGAAGATCCAGAAGATGAAGAAGGTAGATTGTTTCTGTTGGATCCCTGTAAATTGTTTACCACTGATGCCTTTGAGGAAGAAGAACTCAGTATTTTAAAGCAGCTTAATGTCAATCCACAGATATTGAAATATAATTAGGAGCTAGCTTATGAAAACTTTAAGTCAGAGGAAATCTTGAGAGCTGTGCTTCCTGAAGGTCAAGATGTGACCTCGGGATTTAGCAGAGTTGGGCACACTGCCCACCTGAAATTTTGAGTTCATCAACTACCTTCAGTTCAGTTCAGTTCAGTTCAGTCGTTCAGTCGTGTCCGACTCTTTGCAACTCCATGAATCGCATTATGCCAGGCGTCCCTGTCCATCACCAACTCCCGGAGTTTACTCAGACTCACGTCCATCGAGTCAGTGATGCCATCCAGCCATCTCATCCTTTGTCGTCCCCTTCTTCTCCTGCCCCCAACACCTCCCAGCATCAGAGTCTTTTCCAATGAGTCAACTCTTTGCATGAGGTGGCCAAAGTACTGGAGTATTGGAGCTTTAGCATAATTCCTTCCAAAGAAATCCCAGGGTTGATCTCCTTCAGAATGGATTGGTTGGACCTCTTTGCAGTCCAAGGGACTCTCAAGAGTTTTATCCAACACCACAGTTCAAACACATCAATTCTTTGGCGCTCAGCCTTTTTCACAGTCCAACTCTCACATCCATACATGACCACAGGAAAAACCATAGCCTTGACTAGACTGACTTTAGTCAACAAAGTAATGCCTCTGCTTTTGAATATGCTATCTAGGTTGGTCATAAATTTTCTTCCAAGGAGTAAGCATCTTTCAACTACCTTACAAGCGTTTAATTAGCCAAGTTATGATTGGCAAAAATCCAAGAATCACATCGGCAGTAAACAAAATCAATAATATTGATACTACTGAAATTTCCAAATGGAAATACTATCTGGAGAGGAGAATACGGTGACCAAGGTTTGAAAAAATAATAACACCTATGAATTTGATTTTTCAAAAGTCTACTGGAATCCTTATCTCTCAACAGAACACAATCATATCACAGAACTTCTCAAACCTGGAGATGTCCTATTGATGATGGGACTGGGCCCTTGGCCATTCCAGCAGCAAAGAAACACTGTGCTGTGTTTGCTAGTGATGTCAATCCTGAATCTTATAAATGGCTACTGTGCAACTGTAAATCAGATAAAATGACCAAAAGGTAAAAGTCGGATGGGAAAGATTTCCTGCAAGGACCAGTCAGAGAAGAGTTAATACAGCAGCTGAAGCCGCTGTCAAAAGGAAGAAAACACTCTGTGCACATTGTCATGAATTTGACAGCAAAGGCTATTGAGTTTCTCACCACTTTCAAAGCATTCTTAGATGGCAGCCATGTGACAGCGAGATCCTTCCCACTGTGCAATGTTACAGCTTTAGCTAATCCAGCTAAGGATGTTCAGCAACGAACTGAAACTGTGTTAGGCATCTCCTAGGAAGCATGCAGTTCAGTTCACTTAGTAAAAAATGTGGCCCCTAATAAGGAAATGTTATACATCACTTCTCGGATTCCTGCTGCTACACTTTACAAAAACCAGACTGTAAATCAGGACAGTCATGAAGATCCACCTCTTAAATGCCAGAGGACAGATAAAGAATTTTAAGAACAAAAAGCACAAATTACTTCAGTCACTTAATTGGAAATAGTTTCTCCAACTCCCCACTAGACCTTTGTGATAGTGAACTACTGGACACTTTTATTTTACCCTCGCTGGATTCCCACACATACAGCATGGTGTTATTTTCTATGCATTATCTAAATGATCACCAACATAAACCTAGTTATGTTATATCACCACAAAGATATTATTACTTTATTTTTGGCTATATTCTCCACTCTATTGTTTTATACTTGTGACTCATTTGTTTTGCAGTGGAAATCAATATCTCTTAACGTCCCTTGCTTATATTTTTCCTCTCTCCCACCAAGCACCATGATAACCACATGTTTTTTATCTGCATCTATGACTGTTTCTGTTTTGTTATGTCTCTTCAGTATTTTGTCGTATAGATTGCACACTCATTTCCTCAGTTCAGTTCAGTTCAGTCACTCAGTCATGTTCGACTCTTTGTGACCCCATGAACAGCAGCATGCCAGGCCTCCCTGTCCATCACCAACTCCCAGAGTCCACCCAAACTCATGTCCATTGAGTCGGTGATGCCATCCAACCATCTCATCCTCTGTGGTCCCCTTCTCCTCCTGCCCACAATCTTTCCCAACATGAGGGTCTTTTCAAGTGAGTCAGCTCTCTGCATCGGGTGGCCAAAGTATTGGAGCTTCAGCTTCAACATCAGTCCTTCCAATGAACAACCAGGACTGATCTCCTTTAGGATGGACTGGGTGGATCTCCTTGCAGTCCAAGGGAATCTCAAGAGTCTTCTCCAATGTCACAATTCATTTCCTATTTTAGCTAAATACCTAAGAGGGTGATTGCTGGACTATATGGTAAGAGTATGCTTCGTTTTGTGCATGAGCTCTTTGCGACCCCATGAGCTGTGTAGCCCACCAGACTCCTCAGTCCATGGAATTTTCCAGGCAAGAATACTGGAGTGGGTTGCCATTTCCTCCTCCAGGGGATCTTCTCAACCCAGGGATTGAATCCGAGTCTCTTGCATTGGCAGGTGAATTCTTTATCACCCTGCCACCTGGGAAGCCCATGTTTAGTTTTGTAAGAAAATTCTGAAATCTTATTGGAAGTGGATGTACCATTTTTGTATTCCTACCAGCAATGGATGAACATTTCTATTCTTCTTCACATTGCTTTCTTACTTAGCAATATATTCACAGAATCACCCCATATCAGCTTTTAGTAATTAGTTTTCTTATCTATTTTAACAGGTTCATAATAGTTTACTGTATGTATGTACCATAGTTTATGTTCATTTAGCCAAACTAGTGCTTGTGTGCTGGAGAAGGCAATGGCACCCCACTCCAGTATTCTTGGTTGGAAAATCCCATGGACAGGAGAGTCTGGTGGGCTGCAGTCCATGGGGTCACTAAGAGTCGGACACAACTGAGCAACTTCACTTTCACTTTTCACTTTCATGCATTGGAGAAGGAAATGGCAACCCACTCCAGTGTTCTTGCCTGGAGAATCCCAGGGATGGGGGAGCCTGGTGGGCTGCCGTCTATGGGGTCGCACAGAGTCGGACATGACTGAAGCAACTTAGCAGCAGCAGTGCTTGTGTGCATTGTGTGCTTGTGTGAGTCCTGCATGGTTACTTCCAAAGTGGGGCTTCCCTGATGGCTCAAACTGTAAAAGATCTACCTGCAATGCAGGAGGCCTGGGTTTGATTCCTGGCTAAACCTAAAGCCAAGAAGTAGATCGTAGAGACATTTATTTTTATATAGGATGAACCTGTTCACAAAGTCAAAGCCCACTTCAATCATGAAGTCATTCTAAGGATGTTTGCATATTTCCACTGGGTCTGACTCTATATTGCATCCTCTCCTATTGGAATATCTATAAGATTTGATACTATTCCTTATTAAATTTCAGTTCTTATTGGTCCTTTTTACTCTAAGTAACTTATAATATTCTGTGTATGATTGAACTTTGATGTTTCTGTAGATAATTCTGTTTCACTGAAATTATGTTGTTATTTTTCCTTTATATTTGTTGTTGGCAGAAACTTTGGTCCTTGTATTGATTTATAGTGCTTAGCTTATGGCAAACAATTGGTTAGACTGCCCTGGTTTGCACAACTTGCATTATTTCTGCAATTTGGAGCCCTTAGCATTAGGGCACTCATTTTCTTCCTTAAATTTTCCATGTTTCTCTCTTTTTGCTAAGCAAATGATAGATGATCTCTATAATTTTAACCAGAAAAAGTTTTTAAATTATATGTGAGTGCTATCTGTTATCTTAGAGAGTTTCCTTGGTTGCTTAGACGGTAAAGAATCTGCTCACCATGAGGGAGACCTGGGTTCAGTCCCTGGGTTGGGAAGATCCCCTGGAGAAGGAAATGGCAATCCACTCCAGTATACTTGCCTGGAGAATTCCATGGACACAGGAAGCTGGTGGGTTACCTTACATAAGAATTATTTTTGTACACTTTGAAAAGTGAGTTTAAGGTAGCATAATTCATTCTCTTTTTATTTTGTATCTGAACAAGTCTGTTATTTACTCAGTCATGTTCAACTCTTCACAATCCCATGGAATATAGCCCACCAGGCTCCTCTGTTTGGTTTATCTTATTTGTTGCTGCTTTTTCATGTATTAGACTAAAGGAATCAATGTGCAAAATAGCCACTTCTTTGAATTTAAATAATATTGGAAATACTAAATATTGTTATTTTTACTTATAGTATATTAGACAGAATGGGATATCAAAATATATGAAGTCATCTTTTCTTCCTGTCGTTTTACTTTTGTAGAAGATATTAAGATGCGGTGGCAAGAATACACAGAAGAACTATACAAAAAAGATCTTCAAAACACAGATAATCACAGTGGTGTGGTCACTCAACTAGAGCCAGACATCCTGGAATGCAAAGTCAAGTGGGCCACAGGAAACATCACTACAAACAAAGCTAGTGGAGGTGATGGAATTCTAGTTGAGCTATTTCAAATCCTAAAAGATGATGCTGTGAAAATGCTGCACTCAATATGTCAGCAAATTTGGAAAACTCATCAGTAGCCACAGAACTGGAAAAAGTCAGTGTTAATTCCAATCCCAAAGAAAGCCAATGCAAAAGAATGCTCAAACTACTGTACAATTGCGCTCATCTCATACACTAGTAAAGTAATACTCAAAGTTCTCCAAGGCAGGCTTCAACCGTACATGAACCATGAAATTCCAGATGTTCAAGATGCATTTAGAAAAGGCAAAGGAACCAGAGATCAAATTGCAAACGTCTATTGGATCATTGAAAAAGCAAGAGAGATCCAGAAAAAAAAAAAAAATCAACTTCTGCTTTATTTCCCAAATTGGGAACAAAGTACTTCAGGGCTGTATATTGTCACCCTGCTTATTTAACTTATATGCTGAGTACATCATGAGAAACACTGGACTGGATGAAGCACAAGCTGGAATCAAGACTGCTGGGAGAAATATCAAAAACCTCACATATGCAGATGACACCACCCTAATGGCAAAAAGTAAAGAGGAACTAAAGAGCCTCTTGATGAAAATGAAAGAGGAGAGTGAAAAAGTTGGCTTAAAACTCTACATTCAGAAAATTAAGATCATGGCATCTGGTCCCATCACTTCATGGCAAATAGATGGGGAAAAAATGCAAACAGTGACAGACCTTAATGTGGGTGTCTCTAAAATCACTGTAGATGATGAGTGCAGCTACAAAATTAAGACACTTTCTCCTTGGGAGAAAAGTTATGACCAACATAGACAGCATATTAAAAAGCAAAGACATTATTTTGCCAACAAAGTCCGTCTACTCAAAGCTATGATTTTTCTCATATTCATGTATGGATGTGAGAATTGGACTATAAAGAAAGCTGAGCACTGAAAAATTGATGCTTCTGAACTGTGGTATTGGAGAAGACTCTTGAGAGTCCCTTGGACTGCAAGAAGATCCAACCAGTTCATCTTAAAGGAAATCAATGCTAAATATTCATTGGAAGGATTGATGCTGAAGCTAAAACTCCAAAACTTTGGCCACCTGATGTGAAGAACTGACTCATGTGAAAAACCCTGATACTAGGAAAGATTGAAGGCGGGATGAGAATGGGGCAACAGAAGATGAGATGATTGGATTGAATCACTGTTTCAATGGACATGAGTTTGGGTAAACTCTGGGAGTTGGTGATGGACAGGGAGGCCTGGCGTGCTGCAGTCCATGGGATCGCAGAGTCGGACACGACTGAGTAACTGAACTGAATTGAACTGAACTGATGTGTTCTTTAAGTGTTTATTCTTCAAAATATATACCATTTACAAGATATTGTGTAAGATGCCTCTATTAGGTAATTCTTATATATATTTTGAACATCCATGTTAGAGTCATATTTTCAACATTGAATGAAATAAATTTGTGCTTTCTGTTTTTTAGATAGATTTGAATTTACAATATAACAAATCATAGCTTAATATCTATCTCAATGAATTTATAGACTTTGAAAGTACAACAGAATTTTTATTTGACATTATAATGTAGAAGAGCACATGAATTATTTGCCTGTTTTTTTTTAATACATACCTCCCATAAGATGTGGAAATTTTACTTCAGTGGAAATTTACTGTATGATGAAAATGTATTCCCTCTGTTCAAGTACAGAGAATCAAGCCCAAGGTGGCTTGCTTCAATTTTCATTTATTTTCCTTATATTGTCATTCATAGCAGGAAAAAAAAAAAAAAAACTGTAAGCAAAGGACCATTAAATAAAAACACATTTCATTGAAAATATGTGCTTGAAATATATTATCTGATCTACGACTTGAAATTCTGCATATTATTACATGACTAGGCTCCAAAATCTCAATAAGTAACTTTTCCACTAAATGTATGCAGAAATATAAAGCCTTTAAAGAAAGTAGAGGATACTACACTGAGTCAGAAAAAATATTTCAGTGAAGCTTGAATATTCTCCTTCTGACCAGGACAGTAAGGTAATTTTTGCCAAAACACTATCAGTTTTCTCTCAAGGAACATTAAATTGTCAAAACTTTACCACCAAAAATGAATCATTACTTCACACATTTATTTATCACTAGACATGCGTTTAGCACCCAGGATATACAGAACTCCAAGTTAATTGATGCAGTGAGTGTATACCAGGTCCCTCTTGTCAAAAACAATATGGGAAATCTTCTATCAATCTCTTGTACCTACAGTATATTATCCCGATACAGTGGGATAATGATGGTAGTAGAAGATTATAGTTTTCAGCAGTGATAGAACTATCATAAAATTCCTCTGAAATTGTGTAAGATAAAAGAGTAGTGTACAATGGCGTATTGAACTTTGGATATGTAACCAGATTGAATTGGAGTTTAACACCTCAATCTTTATATTACTGTGTACCCTTGAGCCATTGATATACTTCTCTCAGCTCTAATTTCTTTGTATGTAATGTTAAATAAGCACATTTCTATTCCAAAACAAATTAGACAATGAAGATTAGAGATTCTGACATTCCTTTTGATTCAATTCTGGTGACACTGCTATCACATATTCATAGTAGTTATCATCACTAATCTCAGCCTCCTCATTTTTCTCTCTTCACACTGACATACACCACACATTTCCTACTTGATTAAAGACCCTTTTATTTTTATAATATGAATTCGTAACTCACAACACATATATATATTTATATATACCTGTATGTATATATATGTTAAATCAGGGGACTGCAACCTCTGAGATCTAATCCCTGATAATATGGGGTGGAATCAATGGAATAATAATACAAGTAAAGTGCACAATAAATGCAATGTGCTTGAATTACCCAAACATCATCCCCCTACTCTGATCCACAGAAAAATTATCTTCCACAAAACCTGGTGCCACAATGTTTGGGGACTGCTGTGTTAAATCATCAGTTAAGACACATTGCCACATACATCTGAAAACATCTCACATTCTACATGTAGTTTTCAATCTTACAGTATTTGTATCTATAACCTCTCATCATTTAAAATTTAAACCAGTAAAATTTCCATGGACCAAAATAACTAGATCAAACATAATTATATTTATGTACCTAATTATCCAACAAAAGATTTCAAAAATATAATTTAATCTTCAAAATG